>NC_091590.1:12517277-12534777 GCF_042767895.1 Penaeus vannamei | reverse complement strand
GTCCATAAATACCAACAAACAAACATGCATAAACACAGATAACTATGCAGATAGACAGACAAATAAATATATAACATTTAAAAAAAACATTCCGATTGCGTGTTAAAGTCTGCAAACTGCCACGACCCTACAGTGTAAACACGACCACGCCAGGCAGCACGACCCAGGGAAGGTTCGCGGACTGACGACCTCTGTTGTCGTGCGGTCGAATAAGGGTAGATCGTGCGGGAGGTTTGACTTTTATATCACGGAAGACTATGAGGGGGCGAGGCGATTATACATATGTATATTATAGATAAAACTATGATGTTATGTAAACCTTAACCTTCGATTATTGCGTTTTGAATTTATATATGTTATATATATATATATATATATATATATATATATATATATATATATATATATATATATATATATGTATATATATATAGACACACACACATACACACACACATATATATACCTGTCCGTGTGTGTGTGTGTGTGTTTGTATGTGTGTGTGTGTGTTGTACGCGCACACAAACACACACGCACACACATACAATATATATATATATATATATATATATATATATATATATATATATATATGTGTGTGTGTGTGTGTGTGTGTGTGTGTGTACATATACATATACATACATATATAAATAGAGAAATAGAAACAAAAAGAGAGAGAAAAATCTAAACCGCCAGAGAGCTCAAAAGAGACGCGGATAAAGAGAGAGATCGCACAACAAACAAATCACGATAGCTATAGGTTGAAAGGTGATTGATGTTTGAAAAGAAAAATAAACAATTAAATAAAATAAAAAAACAATACGACGCTATAACCCTTTTCCTTTAACTTTATAATCTGAATTAAGTCTCGTTGCTTGCGTGAGTCCAATCTTTATAACTGAAAGTTGGCGTAACTGCCCCGTGGAGTTTGATTAAGCTAATGGAACCGCACTGGTCTTGGGTTCCCGAGAGCCATTGTATCGCCATCAATTTCTTTAACAGTCTCGTTCACGATAAAGATAAATATATAAATGATAATAATAATGATAATAATAATAATGATAATGATAATGATAATTATGATAATAATAATAATGATAACAATAGTAATGATAATGATAATAATGATAATGATGAAAATAATGATAAAAAAATTATTATTATAATAATAATAATAATGATGATGATAATGATAGTAGTAATAACAGAAGGATAAGAATAATGGCAGTAATTGCAATGATAATGATAATAAAGACATTAGTACTGTGGAAATAATGATACTAATGATAATAGTAGTAGCAGTAATAATAATGATAATGATAATGATAGCAACAGGAAAAATGATTATAATGATAATAAATATAACAATGCTTATGATCATTATAATATTTGAAATGATAGTGAGAGTAATAATGATGTTTATAATAATAATGATAACTTTGATAATAATAATAAGAACGAGAATAATGACAATAATAAAGATAAAAATAATAACGATATCACTAACAACAATAACAGTAATAGAAGAAGTTGTAATAATGATGATAATAATAATGATAATAATAATAACAATAATGACGATAATGTTGATTATGATAATAACAATAATAATTGTGATAACGATAATGATGAAAATACTAATGATAGTTGTAGTAGTAGCAATGATACTGATGATTTTAATTGTAAAAAATGATAATGATAATGATACTTATAATAAGAATGATAATGATAATGATAATGGTAATATTAATAATAAAAGTAATAATAAGAACAATAATAGTTCTAGTAATAATAATGATGATAATGATTATAATAACAATAATGATATTAAACATGATAATAATGATAACAATGTTAATGGTAATGAATAATAAATACAATAATAATAATAATAATAAAGTAATAATAACAATAGTAATAGCAACAACAATAATAATAATAATAACTTTTACAATAGAATTAATAACGATGACGATGGTGATATTAAATATAATAACGATGGTACTAATAATGATGATAATGATAATGATAATGAAAATTATAATAGTAGTAGTAGTAATGATTTCAATGATGATGATAATCATTATCAAGGATAATAATGATGATGATGATGATAATAGTAACAGTGATGATAATAATGATAACGATAATGATAATGGCGATGATGATGGTGTTGATCATAGTAACAATGATGATAATAAGTATAATGATACTAATAATAATGATGATAAGTATAATGATAATAATAATAATGATAATAAGTATAATGATAATAATGATAATAATAATAACAAAAATAACAATAGTAGTAATAATGAAGGAACTTAAATCACATGAAATACAGTAGAAGTTTGAAAGTCAAATAACAGGAGAGAGAGAAGTAGGTCCCACACTTGAATTATTTTCCGCACAGTATTTTTACTGGCGAGCATTCACACTACCGAAAAGAACCATCGAACTGGTCCAACGAAAGTGGTAGTAAATACAAAATTGGCCCTAACCAGCCCTGCAGTAGGAAACTTATTTGATTATTTGAAGGGCTACGTTAACGGTCAGATGTAAACATTGACCTGCACGGGTTTTTTGTTTTAAATTTCCTGTTTCAACTCATTTGCTATGACTTTGTATGTATTATTATTTATAATAATCTTCTTTCCATCTCTATTTAGCAAATTTCCCATTATTAGTCCAGCAGTTAGACTTACGAGGCAAGAATCAAGCTCCTGCGTTTTTCCACATTCAACACCCTCTGGTTAGCTCAATATGTTACAAAAGGTCAAGACGTGGCCACTAATATTCCATTGTCATAAAACCTAAGGCTGAATCCAAACTGAAAAATATTCCTTGACATTCTTCATTGTCTGAGTAAACAATGTAGGCGTACTACCTCTCGGGACCGTGGGGTTTGTGGGCTAAAGCTTTCGAAGTGTCCAACGGAACACAAGACAGGTTTCCACCACTGCCGCCAATGGTACGAATGCGATGCTGATGCAATAATTATGACAAATTCAAAATACAATTAATAAAATTGCAAAAAAAAAAAAAAAATGAAGTGCAGACGTCGTTATGGTTACTATATAAAATGTAGGAATCTTAATCCAAAGTCTAGGCTCCATCGTGGCATTCGCATGGTTTGCGGCAATGTGGTATGGCCCCATCCCCGCAAAAGCTTTAGCAATGATCGACATTCTATGGCTGTAAGAAGTGAAACGTGCGAAAAAATGTACTTGGGTACGCTCCCTGATCGAAGAGACGAGAGCAAGGGAGTGTATATTTTCGACTTATGTGTAAGGGGGCGAGGGTTGTGGCTCGCAGATGTAAACAAACACACGAACAGCCTGTAAATACAAGAATTTGCCAATTATTTTACATTTCATAAACTTCAGATTGTCTTCTCAAATCGTTTCATGATAGAAAAATATATTTGTTTTGCCTCGCTATACCGATTATCAATTAACGATTAATAATTTGAAAAAAAAAAAACGAGGAAAAATTGCCAACCGAAAATGATAATTATCGTTTGACTGGCAGTTATCGCATTCGGGCAAAATAACAGCGTGTTAAGCGAGAGAAAAAAAAACGAGGTGAAAGAACCACGAAAAAAGTGGTAGTGTGACACCTCCAGACAAGCGTCCCCAACATTTTCTATTCCTTGGCCCCGTTGGTGTCAAGTAGCCATAGGACAAGAACGCGTTATGGAAAGATTTCAATTTATTGATATATAAGAGATAATTACATGTAGGTGAGATAAAATTCAGTTTAAGTCTGCGTCATAGTTTTCATATTGTTCCATGCTCCCCCAGAAAGTACCTTCCCCCCCCCTCTCACATTAGGTACCTAGAGGATAGAAAGAGTGAGTGAGAAACAAAGAGGATAAAGCAGAGAGACAGATAATCACATAGATTAACAGACAGAAAGAGTGCTAGGTAGACTAAGAATGGAAAGAACAGAGCAAGAAGAAAGACAGGTGAACTGAGAGAAAGAAAATAGAACGATGAGCAAAAGACAAACAGATAGACGTGAATGAGTAGGAAAAATAACATGAAAAATCACACACAAAGTAAAATTAAAGTATTCTAATAATGTCAAAGGCCATAACGTTCCACCCCGAGGAATTACATTTGAAACGCCTCCGAGGGATAACCTAATAAGAGTGAGAATGAAAATGGACGAAATTTGATGCGAAATTAATGTGGCGACGATTGCGTGTTTTTTTATTTGTCTGTGTATTTGCTTGTGCTTGAGAGCGTGTGAGAAAGGGGATAAAATGATGATAATAAAAAACCAAATTACTCTGATGATAATGGTAAAGGTTCAAACAATGTAAGCAACCCAACAAAGACGCCGTTGGGAATTTTAATATAGAAAATAATGATATGATTATAATTTATGAAAATAGTTGACTGCTTATCATTGCAATCATAATCGGTATCTTCTCCATTTTCCTCTTTTTCCTCCTCCTTTTATTCTTTATTCTTTTCCTTCTGTTTCTTGTGCCTCGTTTTCTTCATCTCCAACTTCAGTACCACTTTCCTCTTCTTTTGTTTTCTTTTTTCTCCGCCTATTTCTACTTCTTTTTTCTCCTTCTTCAATCTCCTCCTCTTCATATTCTTGTTCATCACGATCTTCTTGGCCGCTTCTATACCATCATCTTTACTAGTACATCGCGTTTTTTTTGTTTGTTTTTTTTTTATTCCATACGCTTATTTCACATGCACGCATTAAGTTTACGCGTCCATGTACTAAGTATGCTAAGTTTGGTTCTCGGGTATCTGTGTCAACGTCTTTCGATGTGAAGTGTGATGCTATTTCGTAGTGAAGTTTGGTGGTGTGATTTCCATGCGAAGTGTGATGTGGTTTCCAGGTGAATTTTGGGGATGTCACTTCGTATTGAAGTTTGGTGGTGTGATAGCGATGTGAAGTGTGATGTCATTCATAGTGAAGTGTGGTTGAGTGATTTCGTTGTGGAGTGTGATGTCATTTCATAGTGAAGTTTGGTGGTGTGATTTCGATGTGAAGTTTGGTGGTGTGATTTCGATGTGAAGTGTGATGTCATTTCATGGTGAAGTTTGGTAGTGTGATTTCGTTGTGAAGTGTGATGTGGTTTCCAGGTAAATTTTGGGGATGTCACTTCGTATTGAAGTTTGGTGGTGTGATTTCGATGGGAAGTGTGATATCATTTCGTTGTGAAGTTTGTTAATAACGATTTCGAAGTATATGAGTGACTTAGTTCTAAAGTGTGAAGCTATCACATCTTACAGAAGTGTGTTGTAATTTCGTGATGAGAAGTGGCAATTTTATTTCGTGGTAAAGTGAAGTGAATGTGATTTCGCAGTAAAGCGTGAAGTGATTTCGTTATGAAGGGTATAAATATGATTCTATAGTGAAACATCGTGATATGTCATCGTAATAAAGTGGAGCTGTAATTTCTAAATGAAGTGTTATGATATAAATTAATATGTATATATGTATATAATATGGTATAATTAATATGTAATGCGGTTATGTGATTTCATAGTGAAGTGAGGCGATGGTGATATCATAGTCCGTTGCCGTGTCCAGAAAAATGGTGTAAAAACAATACTGCGGCGACTCAGGCTGTACTGTGGCGGCGGTGCATGCCATCCATTCCAGAATTAGCGACGGGAATCAGGAATCATAAAGCAGATGATTACAGACATAAAAGCTAGTGCAGTCAGCGTGATGGGTCAGTTGTGTCAGCCAACCGACGTCATGTGTGTTGTCAGCCGTTGGCACTAGCTGTGGCATTTGCAGGAACGAGAAAATGTCACTTTTAAACTGACGCGAGAGGAAACGTAGAAATTTTCTCCGTGATGTGTGTCAGCTTTTAACAGTGCAAGGCCCGGCTACAGTGCCTATGGATTCATTGAATGTATTCGTTCTCGATGTATTTAGATACGTGTACATGAATATATATATATATATATATGTATATATATATATATATATATATATATATATATATATATATATATATATATATATATGGGTGTGTGCGTGCGTGCGCGTGTGTGTGTGTGATTGTATGCTGTTGCTAGTGTTTTTCTACGTATTCCAAAGAGAGAAAAATTACCGTCCGCTCATCACACACACACACACACACACACACACACACACACACACACACACACACACACACACACACACACACACACACACACACACACACACACACACACACCATGCTTCAGCAGCGTCTATAATTACACATGACGTCATTTTTTAGCATGCCTGTGACCCTCCCCCCTGCAATGTCCTTAATCCATTTTTCCTCCTTTTTTTACAGGTGATAATGTCAGGGAGCAGCACGAGCGAAGATTATCTCACGACCGATATGCCAAGGCGAAATGGCGACATAAACCAAAAAGGGTGAGATGGTAAAACAAGAGAAGAAAAATGGCGAAGGAAATAAAGCGGTAGCTGTCATAAAACAAAAGAGAGGGAGGGAGGGGGGAAGAGAGAGAGAAAGAGAGAGAGACTGGAAAGGGAGAAAGTATGAGAGAGGGAGAGGAGAGGGAGAAAGTATGTGAGAGAGAGAGAGAAACGGAGAAAGAGGAGAGGGAGAAAGTATGAGTTAACAGAGAGACAAAAACTAAAAGAGAGTGAGAGAGAGGAGAAGGATATCGTGAAAAATAAGAGAGAGGGAGTTGGATCGTGAGAGATAAAAGAGAGAAAGAGAGATGGAACAAAACAAAAGACAATGGAAACAGAACGCGTAAGCATAATAATAATAATGGAAATAATAAAAAGTACGGGAGAGGATATACAGATGTTACAAAAACAGACATGGAGAGAGACAGAAGAGTGGTACAGAGAGAGAAAATAAACGTAATATGAGAGAGGGGCAGAGATAGAAAAAGGAAGGAAAGGGGGACAGAGAGAAAAGAAAGAAAGGGGGAGAGAGAGAGAAAAAGAAAGGGGGAGAGAGAGTGTTTAATCGGGTGAAAGGTAGAGAAAAAGAGAGGGGAAGAAGGGTGAAGAAAGAGATAGTGAGTGTGTGTGTGTGACCGAAAATTGATACATAGAGATGAGACAGACAAGTACATAAACAGGTAAACAAAAGGAAAATTAAAGAGAAATATAGATAAACAGATACACATGAATAGAAAATGGAGAGACAAGCAGAAAAAGGAAACGATGGAAAAAAAGAAATCGCCGAATAAAACGCGAGACAGAAATTAGCGACCAGACAGACAAAGAAAGAGAAAAGGATGAGCAGACAGATAGAGAGAAAGAGAATACGAGTAGACAGGGAGAAAGAGAAATACGAGCAGACAGGAAAAAAAAGGAAGATGCGCAGACAGCGAGAAAGAAAGATAAGTAGACAGAGAGAAAGAGAAAGACAATCAGACAGGGAGTTAGAGAAAGATGAACAGACAGGGAGAAATAGAAAAATGCGTATGTCTTTCATAAGTAATATTCTTTCTTGTCCCTCCTTGCAGATCGAAAATGGCGCAGCAACGCTTACGCCAACACAACAGACAGGAGGAAGCGAGAAAGGCAGCTGAGTTGGACCGCCTGTGTGCTGCTGCCGATGCCGCCCACACGGGACTCAGGATGTACATGCTCATCACCACCCCGCCCGCGCCTAAGCCATCCCCGCCCACGCCTAAAGTTGTGCCCTTGATCTCGAACAGGGGCTGGTGGATGAAACCTAGGCGATAAAAACTCCATTGCTTGAAGACGCCATTTTTGATAGCTGTCGTAGGCTGAGTCGGTGGTGCTTATTTTGAGTTATGTTTACGATTTTAGGGTCATTTCTCTGATAATTCACTTTCTGGCTGTGTCTGTCGGTCTCTCCTTACTCTTCTCTTTCCTTTTTTTCTCTCTTTCTGTCTGTCTGTTGGTTTCTCCTTCCCTCTCTTTCTCTTTCTGTCTGTCTGTCTCTCACGCTCTCTCTTTCTCTTTCTCTCTTTCTGTCGGCCTCTCCTTCCCTCTTTCTTTCTCGCTTTGTCTATCTGTCTGTGACTCTCTCTCTCTCTCTCTCTCTATCTCTCTCTCTCTTTCTCTCTGTGTGTATGTGTCTCACTTTCCCTCTTTCATTCTTACTCTATCGGTTTGTTTCTCATATATTTTGGACGTATAAAGATTTATATAAAGATAAGATAAAAGACATATCTAATAGTTAATGGACAAATGTTATATTGATAAGATATATCAGTAACAAATATAATGTGAATACCAGGAAACTCTTTTGATTTCATCGTTCTTAACCTTCTTACTACTACGCCTCCTCTTAGAATTTGTCCTTCCCTCCACCCCCCCCCCTTACATCTATGAATAAAATTCCCTCTCAGACTTTTATGAAAACTACATATATGGTCTTATCCTTTTTATTGAGTATGAATTAATCACATTATCATCAATCTTTTCATTGTTGGATTATGATATCGTTAAGAGAATAACAAATATAATTTGAGAAATTAATGTTATTTTACGACAACTTTCCTTGGAAATTACTGACGCTCCCCAGGCAAAGAACTGATCTAGGACTCTTAACATTTCCTATCGTAACTAACGACCTAATTCGATACCCACTCACTCACACTCTCTCTTTCTCATTCACTCACTCACTCTCTCTCTCTCTCTCACTCACACCCTCTCTCTTTCTCTCTCTCTCTCTCTCTCTCTCTCTCTCTCTCTCTCTCTCTCTCTCTCTCTCTCTCTCTCTCTCTCTCTCTCTCTTACTCTCTCTGTCTATCTATCTATCTGTTCCACATGACACAAGTATATATATATATATATATATATATATATATATATATATATATATATATATATATATATATGTGTGTGTGTGTGTGTGTGTGTGTGTGTGTGTGTGTGTGTATATATATATATATATATATATATATATATATATATATATATATATATTTATTTATTTATTTATAATGTAATTTCTTCTATTCATCCTCTTACATATGCTAAAGTTTCTCAGTAATGGCCAAATTATCTAAAACAGAAAAACAGCAATGATGAAACTTGATGAAACTATCATACTGCAGCCTCCATGTGTGTTCTACTGATTTGAACTGAAGCGAAATATCTAGATACAGGAGGTTCGTTTGCTGGGCTAACTTTCAACATTCTAGAATATCTTAACTTCTGTTTTGGCAAAATTAAGCTGGAGGTTTTGACCAGCTGAATGAAAAGGTGTTTGTGTGAAATTTACAGACGTATGTAGTTACATATGTATATATGTGTGTGTGTATATATATATATATATATATATATATATATATATATATATATATATATATATATATATATATATATATATATACATATATGTATGTATATATTTTTTTCTTTCTTTTTGCAATATGCAAAGCAAGATGAGATGATGAACATTACAACAGAATATGGTGCAGATAATGCAATGGACATAGTAATTCTATGATATTAGACTAGATACAAATAGCAAAGAATAAGTTATCCCTTAAATATTGTTTTCTATGATTTAGTAATTCACCGGATACTTTAGTAAATTCTCGAAAAAAACAAGGGTTGAATTTTTTTGTGGAACTGACTCTGTTGGATTTGACATGGTTGAAACACCCCATCTTTAGCTGCTAATTTAATTTCTCTTGATTTACATTTTCTGACTTACATCTCTGGACTTTTATCCTATGATATCCACGTGTAATCATTTCACGTTTAAATGTTTGATATTTTCACAATATCAAACATATTTTCACAATATCAAAGATAAACTTTTCTTTGTGTATCTTGACAAATTTGTTTTCGTACAAACACAATTTGAAAATTTTCACCTCAAAAATGAGTTTCATTGGCCTGTTATCGTACCGCACGACACAGATTTAATACTTTGATGTCTTTTATTCAACGGTTACGTTTATTATTCAGATATCACTGTGTGCAGTCTTCAACGCGTCTGTAGGAAAATAATGTGAAAGGAGACTAAGGTTATAAACTGGTATAAAGAGAAGGGCACATGAAAATGCTTTTAACAGTTTTATTCATCACTTATTGTTACATTTGTGTAATAACGTCGACACTAAAGTAAGTCTACCATGATGCAAGATTTCTAAAATTACAACAGTCACTGGAGAATTTTAAGAAAAAATGGTAAAGTCAACAGGAAAATGAAAAAGTCGGCGGGAAACCGTTAGAGCATGTTTACACGAGGCTGTAGACACACCTCTTATAGACCTTGGCTGTAGCTTTCGCGCATTTCCAATGTTAGTCTATGGAATCGTTCACACGTAAGATCCCCACTCGCACGCGCGAATTGCTGGCGTGTCCAGATACATACAAATGTATGGTGTTGTTCTCAAAGAGGCGATTCCGCCGCGGTCCAAAATGCTACGTGTGAATGATAACGCGCGGTAGTCGCCGCGGTTCAAAACACTCCCCGTGTGAACAGGCCCTCAGGCGCCACTGAAAACCTTAGTGGGAAACTTAGGCGCTGCCGGTAATCTTACCGCTAGAGAAAAAGAAATTCCAACTGCAATATCATATGTCAGATCGCATATGCCTGTTTTAATTATGTTATAGGTTATGCGAAAAATGATAATGCATAAACAGTAAACTTGATTATTCAAATTATAAGTAAAATTTTATAATTGATTATCACACGTGACACAGATCTGTCGGCGAGCCTGTTGAACTAGTTTTTTTTCATGCTTGAGTTTCTCAAAATACTCTCTACAGCTGTAAAGAGCAACAGCAAGCAGACGAGTCTTTTTGGTTATGCAATTTTATTATAATAGTGTAGCAGTGTCTCTAGTGCAAGGTGAATCCTGTGAATCCCTTGTGAGAAGTCGCTTGCAAGCGATCGCCTTTATACACATTTAAAACATTGAGGGACAGGAAGATACAGAGGGACAGGAACTTCGTGGACTTAAAATAGATCTTAGTCTGTGCAAAGCCGATACAAGAATTTATATGGACTTTTAGTCGGTGAGGCCGGTTTGCACATCCGGTAAATATTCGGTCGCATTTAAAGGCAGTTGTGACACTTTCTAAATTTGCTCAGTCATACCTATGCGGATGCAAGTGAGTGCTTATTACAATGTATATGAAATGATACTAGATAGCTAAACTGAATATGATATGATAAAACAAATTTATAGACCAAGCAGCATTCAAAGGTAACATAAGGGGAGTTGATGTGTAGTGAACGTATTTTTGGTCACTGCTCTTGACCGCCACCGCCGAGGCTTCCGTGCGCTTCAGACACAGCCGACATACCCATGAAGGACGATAACGACCTTTCGCTTGTTTCGGACGGAACCCAACAACCTCAACGAGCCAGTCCGAGGTGCTGAACTACCGAACAATAAATAAACAAGTACGAGGTCCATAGTACGCGGTGTTTACCCTCGTAAGGTTGCCCTCGCCGAACCAAGTGAAGGTAGCGGCAGACGAGAGACCAGTCTAGAGAAGTTACCCCTACCAATCAACCATAATGGCCTTAAAATCGCTACAGATGTGCTGAGGGGGTGGGGGTGAAGGGCTACGGCTGTGAAAACACTTAACACAGGCCTTATATTTATCGGTCACGCTAATGCGATGGTACATTACAATGTGTGTATATTTCTGAACTTAAGCTACCACTAACTATAGCATTAGGAGGTCCTCAGTACTTCACAGTATTCCGAGTCATCGTCGTCAAACTGGTATTTTGGGGGGTAATTCTTATGTACGCCTTTTCCTCCGTAGAATTAACTCCGTTAGGAAGACGACACTAGCGAGGAACGTCCCTGAAAAAAAACGTATAATATTAATGGCCAACAAGGGAGGAGAAGCGACAAAGGTAATAAAAAGTAAGGGTAATATGCATCGTTTTAGTGTTATTTTCCTTACAATGAGAGTTTTTGAAAATGTAATAAATATAGATAATAACTGTTAAATATAGATAACTGAAAATTTATAAAGTTAGTAGATTGAAACCCCCACTTTTCACAACCATTTTGTGGGCCGATAAAGAATAAAAAATTGCATTACTTACCTGTACACTAATTTTCACAAAATGTATTTGCATTATTCTCCTTCATTGTGATCATATTTTTTTCAGGCTAATAATTATTCTTGTATTAATTATTCTTATACTTGTGTTCATAGCGAGGGCAAAGTTTGGTCATGAGTTTGACATCCCTGTATTAGAATGTCAGTCATTTCTAATAAAGAAGACAGACATGTCGGCAAGATTTTAGGACATACTATATTCTAATTTGATCAGATATTCTAAGGTCATCAAGTGTCCTGCTCGAGACCAAGTTTTTTCATAAAGGTTCTAATTCCCTAAAATACGACAGACCATCCAAATCAAACGCCGAAACACAAAACATCCTTTAAAAAATCGACTATCGTTTCCGAGCTCCTGACCTGATAAAATTGATAAAAAGATAACGTCCCCCCCAAAAAAAAAAATCATTCGGGGCCGGACGGGATAAAAAGAAAAAAAAAATCACCTGCGGCATAGAGAGAGAAGACGCCGTAGAAGTCCTTGAGTTTAAGAGGTCTCAGGGTCTCCGCCGAGCCGACGAGAGACTCCTGCTTGAGACATTCTTTGGCGTAAAGCGTCTCCCTTCGCACCAGGTAGTCGAGGATTCCGAACTCCTTCAGGTTTCGGAGGCTGGAGGAGAAAGGGAAGGAATACATTGGAGACGAAAAGAAAAAAATCATATACGAAAGAAGAAAGGAACAATGAGTACGTAACTCTATATGGTCTTTCGGTCCCGAGTATGCATATCGGTTCTATAAACTAACGAGTGTTAATTCACTCGAAACGCCACTTTCTAATTTTTCTTATTCCATTTCTACTGTGTTTTATTGTGATTATTTCTTTCTTATTCTCATCCATTAGTACATAATGCAAGAAAGAGATTAACAATGAAATATAAGAGACAGTTCTTTGTAATGGCGGTGGGGGTTCGAATCCCTGTCAGAGAGGTTATAAATCCATGATATCAATGCGGTCAGTGCATTTTCCATCTCTCATAAGCGACAGAGAAAATCGACACAAACTTCAGGCTCGAGCAGAAAAAAAAATGTGAACAACGGATATACGAAAGTAATATCGAATTCAAACTTCAACAGTGGAGGTGGAGGGATAGGGGGGGGGGTGAGGGGAGTATTGAAATATTAGGGGGGGGGGGGTATGCCTCATGAAATGCGTCAAATTGGAGAAATAAAAGGGCCTACTGATGTTAAAATCCAATGTTCTTTGGTTATATAAGTATTACAACTGTTATCCTTTCATTCCGGTGATTAGGATAATGTCAATGATGTTAAGTATGGAAATAAAACATGAAATAAAAATGATTGCAAAGCAGTTCTTACAGCAATGAACATACGAACCTAACACTGAAATCACACTTACACCAGAGGAATACCACTGCAGCGACGAGTGTATGGTTAGTAGTTCTGATAAGGTGCTTGGATAATGAACGTAAGAGGAATTCGATCCACAGACATCCAACATTCATAAGCATTAAATTCCAAGATCGAAAATCATAAGAGGAATATACGGAGACACCGAAGATAATGGCAATAAATGGACCACTCCCTCGAAATGACACATCGCCAAGCCATAGAAACCCATATCGAGATAATGAGAATTACAAAATTATCCTAGAAATCACGGAAAAAAAGAAAATTAAAACTAAAATTATCCTCGAAACCACTCAAAGAAAGAAAGAAAACAATATATATCTATATATGACCACTTACATCGGATTCACTTTGGCTTTCAGCGGTGACCCCTTTTTGAAACCGAGGCCCAGGCTAGTCGCTCCGAAGAAGGTCTGGGAAGCAATGTACAGCGGGCACGTTCTTGTCTGCAACATGCAAAAGGAAGGGGTGTTGAGATATGTACTGTTGTTAGCGCATGAAACCCACCACAGCTATTTGTAGTAGAGGTCGAGCAAGTTGGTATCCCTGAGAAGAACGAGGTATTGCACTTCATATCCCTGAGAGGAGCGAGGTATTGCAGTTGGTATCCCTGAAAAGAACGAGATATGCACTTCATATCCCTGAGAAGAGCGAGGTATTGTAGTTGGTACCACCTGAGAAGAACGAGCTATTGCAGTTGATTCCTTCGAGAAGAACGAGACATTACAATTGGTACCACCTGAGAAGAACGAGGTATTGGGGTTGGTGCCCCTGAGTAGATCGAGACATTGCAGTTGGTACCTCCGAGAAGAACGGGGTATTGGAACGTCTGGTACGATGCAGAAACGGGGACATTACTCTGTGTGAAAGATACTAAGCAATGAAAAATGTGGCGGTTCGATTTTAACTCTTGCGTATGTAATATTTTTGTCAGGATCACCAACCCCCCCCCCCTCCCCCGACCTCAGCTGTATAGTAACGCTATATCAGATTCGTTTGAGAGAAAACCATGGAAATAGAATCGCAAACGCTGTATATACTGTATATCTTTCACTCCTATCTGTCCGGCTGTCCATCTTTCCATCTATTATAACCTAACAAGGTCTCACCACCTATCTATCACTCTATCTGTCTATTCCATTCACCCATCACACACACACACACACACACACACACACACACACACACACACACACACACACACACACACACACACAATATATATATATATATATATATATATATATATATATATGTGTGTGTGTGTGTGTGTGTGTGTGTGTGTATACATACATATACATCTATCTATCCATCCATCCATCCATCCATGCATCCATCCACCCATCTATCTATCTATCTATCCATCTATCCATCCATCCATCTATCATAACTTAACAAGGCCTCACCTGCGAAAAGGTGTGATGCGCCACAAACTCGATGATGCTTTTGCCGATAAAGATGGCATTGACTCCTAACACGAGGTTCTGCACACCCTTGTCTGCATCAGCGCTGTCGACCAGCTGATCCTTCAGGCGGGAGAGGAGGGATCCCGGAGGGGCGTACTGTGGGCGGGAATGGTGGGCGTTTTTTTTTTTTTGCATGTGTGTGTGTATGTGAGGCACACACAGACACACACACACACACACACACACACACACACACACACACACACACACACACACTAACACACACATTAACACACCCCACTAAACGCACACCCATTAACTCCCCCACCCCTCCAGCCCCCCTCCATCCCCCACCCCCTCCCTCTCTTCCCCCCAACCTCACCAAAACCGCCTGGTACAGCATGCTCCCCTTCGGCACATTACACGGGATGTCGGTCTCCACCAGCTCCTCCATGCTGTCGAAGGGCAACCGCAGTTTGGGCAGGATGAGCATGGCCTTGAGGTTCGAGCGGTAGACGGAGGCGATGATGAGGGCGGAGAAGAGCCATAGGCCGGCGATGACCCGGACGGCGCTTCCTCGGGGCACCCAGGGGATAGCTGGGGGGGGGGTAGATAAGGGAAAGGGTCGGTGGTTGATAAAGGTGTGTTAGATAAGGGAAAGGGTGGGTGGTTGATAAAGGTGTGATGGATAAGGGAAAGGGTGGGTAACTGATAAAGATGTGATAAATTGTGTTTGTGCTTGTGAACAACATCTGCCTTTTCTACTCACACTGGGCCAGCGTTGAGCCTATCGTCCACTGGAAGGAATACCACACAGACTCCCATTTCTGCTGCTGAGGGTCTTTTCTCTCGGAGTCCAGCTTAGGAGTCTCTTTTATGACCTCGTTGTTGCTGTCGGTAACAAAAAAGGGTACTTGATTGCCTATTCGTGGTATGGTTGATGGTTAGAGGAGTTGGGAGTGGGAGGGGGTGAGAGGAGTATTGTAGTAAATAGTGGCAATGGGTTGAAATGGCAGGAGTTATTTATGCTGCGTTCGGAACTCCTCGTTTTGCTCATCCAAACATCTTGTCCAGGACCAGCAGGACAAGTGGGCTGCTGTCAGAACCTCCAAGACCCACGCTGCCTAGAATGCAACCGGCTCGAATGTAAACATCCACTTTTTTATCATACCGCTGTCTTTATTGTACACGCTGCATAGGTTTTGTAACTCCTTTGATGCATATTTACCTTACCTGCAACTAACAAACATAAAAATATCATTTGATAGCATCAATAAAGGTCCATATAATTACCTATCAATATCTTGTGGTTGCTTGAAACTGTCAGTGTTTACATACAAGAGGTATTCTGACGTCATCTCGTCCTGCTCGCCCACCTTCGCAGGAGGACCAACTGTACGAGATGAACAACTTATCCAGGACGAGATAGTAGAGGTTCCGAACGGTCAAAACATCTCGTCCAACTGGTCTGGGCGAGCAGGACGAGCAGTTCCGAACGCAGCATAAAGAGATTAATCAACACTATACGTAATAATAGCAAAAGAAAACAGTGATTATAACTTAGAGCGATATCGGCATTCACGAATAATGTTAGAATTAACAGTGGTTGGTGCAACAGTAATAACAGAAATAACAGTAAGCATGGACTGCTGTGCAATGTTTCCCAATTGTTTTACACTCGCGATCCCTTTCTCAAATCTCCGACAAATACTGGACACGGTTAAGGCTAGATCAATAGCAACTCGAGGTGTCATGGCGTCTGTTTTGATGATTGTTCAATGAAAATATAAAAATTAAAATAATGATTTTCCATCTTTTTTTGAAAATTGAAAAGACCAAAATGATCGACCATATTCACAAATCCTCCGTAACTTATGTGACGTCATCAAAATAAACCCCATGTGCTTTTTTTTCCAAATATAGAATCAGACGCCATTACAACGCCTCGAGTTGCTACTGATCTAGCCTTTCCCTATTGGACACACCCGATTTTATTAGGCCAAGGAATATTAAATATTCAGCAATATTCACATGCTTTCTTAATCAAATGGCGATGAGAGATTCCTTGAATATGTCTTTTTAGTATAATCTCAATACAAGTAACGACAAAATAATGAAAACCTAAAATGCTTGTAATATAGCAGAATTTACCGTCTGAAAAGCAATGAATTCTCTTTCACATGGACACCGAAGATGGCCACGAGAACGACCAACATGGAGGCCGCCAGCAGGATCCACATCTTGGAAAGGAAAAAGAAAATGTAAAGAGAATAAAAATGAATAGAAGAGAGAGAGAGAGAGAATAGAAGAAAAAACAAGAGAAGAGAGAGAGAGAGAGAGAGTAGAGAAGATAAGAGAATAGAAGAAAAGGCAAGAGGAGAAGAGAGAGAGAGAGAATAGAGAAGATAATAGAACAGAAGAAAAGCCAAGAGGAGAAGAGTGACAGACAGACAGAGAAAGAGAGATAGAGAACGAACGAGAGAGAGAGACGAAACAAACCAGAAAGAAATATACGTCCCAATGGTATAACAACCCCCCAATCGACCCCCACAGACCCCTCTCGTTACCAGAGTATCATAAGGCTTGATGAATCCGGCGATGTCTGCTTCTAGAACCGGGCGCTTGTAAGAGATGACTTGGGTGTCCATGTAAAGGGGTTCGCTGAAGTCGACCGCTGCGTTCCTGGCCGCGTCGTTGGACAGTGTCACGCC
>NC_091590.1:12487277-12512277 GCF_042767895.1 Penaeus vannamei | reverse complement strand
ATAAATAAGAAAGGAATATAACATAATACAGTTAAGAAATGAATACATCATTGATAATGAACTTTGAAGAAAATAACATTAATGGGAGATGATAGATAAATGAACAAGGAACAAAGTGAATGATTATAATAACTTGACGGCATTAATGAGCCTTATATGGAATGAAGAATAAAAGTAATACAAATGAATTAACCAGAAGAATCTCGCAATTCACTAGTAGTACTTTAGCACGAGCTGTTATGTGGTATTAAGCCGTTCATACCAGGCCATATCCTTAAGATTTGACTTCTCGTCTATGATTTTGGCGAGTTCAGCGGAGCTGTTCTTCCCCTTAATTCTCTTAGTGACATACCAGACGTAACAATAGATATAGATACAGATATATATGTGTATGTATAGGTATAGCTATAGATATATGGATATAAAGATACATAAACATAGATATCTAGATATAGTTAGTGACATAGATTAAGAGACCTATGGTATGGAGGTAGAGAGGTAGATGTAGCTGTGTCTCTGAGGACGTAAAAGAATAAATAAAAAATAAATAAATAAACAGATAAATGAATAAACAAATTATATAACCCTCAGACTTCAAAAGAATAAAGTGGAAGAAAATAAATTATCTATTGTATTATAGACGCTTCTTTACGTATCTTCCCCTCAACCTTCACCTTCAGCTGTGCCTATTTCTGGGAAATGATTCTTTTCACATTCAGTGCGATTCCTTGAGCTAAACTTCACATTTTATCGAAAGCTGTCTTCACTTAGGACACGTGACTGTATTAAGTACGACTGATAGAAGGATTTTGTTACAACGACTAGTATACGGATGGTGAAGATAATAATAAGAATATGACTAGCATGGGGAAAAGAAGACAGCTATCAGACTAGAATGTGGGTGTTGAAGATAGTATGAAAGATATGACTAATATGAGGAAAATAGAGGGTTGTGAAATCTTGGATAAGTTGTTATTTAGACGTTTGATACACAGTTAACCATAGGAAAAATGTAGAGAAAACTCAGCGTCTGCACACTTCTCCACGGCGGAGGTCCCGTCTTCCTCCGTTTTCTAGATCGCTCACAACCCCTGTGTTTATCCCCTGGGGGTGAGGAGGCCCGTTGCGGTAAGGAGGCTGCGGGCCATAGAAAACGGGAAGCACAACTGGAGTGACCCACCTACGCGGCTTCGCTGAATTTGTTTTTCTTTTATGTTTTAATGTTTTATGTTATATTGTTTTAAGTGATATTTTTAATAGACATTTTTAGGTTTATGAACTTTTATTTTTTTATTATACATTTTACATCATGGTTCTTATTTTTCATTGTATTCTCTTATTTTCATGAAACTTTTATTCTTTTTATTTTTCAAATGGAATTTTAAGGACTAGTTTTAATGAATATAGATAAAGATATTTCAATTTTGGAAAAGTTTATTTTACAAACCTAAAGAGAACCAATATCGTTTCGCGGGCCGAGGCGACAAGGGAAAGTTCTCGACCCCGCGCACGAGTTCGAGGTAGAGTTCCAGAGTCCCAGGTTGACTCACGAGGTTGTGGTGCGAAGAAAAGGTGGTCTCGGCAATAGAGAGCTAAGTGATTAAGATACTGTGTATACATGAGAAAAGGTGGTTCTCTATTTTATTCTTCTTTTTATATAGTGCTTGTGTTTACTGTGTTTTATGTCTGTTTTATGTCATTGTCGTGCATTAGTGCTTGTGTTTTTGTTTTTGTTTTAGTCCCCGACCCTTGTGAGAAGGAAGGCTAAACACGACCTTTATGTATTTTAATGTTTTAAAAGGTCAAACAATCTAAAACCCTAAAGTATAGATATTTTATATCTATACACGTTTCTCATCGGGATTCCAACCACGCTTACCCTCCCTTTGGCTCATTTGCACAACGACACACACACACACACACACACACACACACACACACACACACACACACACACACACACACACACACACACACACACACACACACACACACACTACTGTCGCTCCTTTCCACAATTCTTTTGGCACAGCATCCCTTCATACACAAAACACTCGTTCCCGAACGTATTAACCGGGTGGTGGCAGTGAGCTTTACACCTCATTAAGAGCCAGGTACGTATATTAATTAGCAAACGCTGCACAATAACTTAAATAAACCCCGTATTTGCCCAAACAACAACACAATAACTTAAATAATCCCTGTATTTGCACAAACAATAACACGATAACTTAAATAACACCCGTATTTGCCCAAACAATAACACAATAACTTAAATAACCCCCGCATTTGCACAAACAATAACACAATAACTTAAATAACCCCCGCATTTGCACAAACAATAACACAATAACTTAAATAACCCCCGTATTCGCACCAACAGTAACACAATGACTTAAATAATCCCCGCATTTGCCCAAACAATAACACAATAACTTAACTAATCCCCGCATTTGCACAAACAATAACACGATAACTTAAATCCTCCCTCTGTGTGCACAAACAATAACACAGTAACTTAAATAACCCCCGTATTTGCCCAAACAATAACGCAATAACTTAAACCATCACTGCACAAAACAGTAACACAAAAACTTACCATAACATAACCCTATTCCAAAATAAAATAAAAGAAGCAGGAACTCAAAATTTAAATAAATGAATGCGCTAGACGTGAAAGGCCAAGTAGCACTGAATTATCTACAAAAAATGACCCTTGTTTTAGAACTTCCAACGAAATCAGCTGCCGACAAATTAAATCGGTTTTAATTGGGTGTATCCTGTACATGTTTGAAGAGAGAGCCTTAGGATGCAGACTGATTAGATTTCAAGATATTTCATCACGATCTTGGTGTGACCTAATCTTCAGGGGCAGTGGGGGATAATTATGGGGTTTGGTGACCTTTCGTAGCGTTGCTGTTTGTTTTTGTTATTTTTAATTTTGTTGTTTTTCTTTGATGTTATTGATGTTTTTGTTATTGTTGTTTTTCTAGTGTTATTGCTAGTGTTGTGTTTATTATTATTGTTATTGATGTTTTTAATATTGCTACTCTTAATGTTATTTTTGTTGTTTTTATTATTTTTACCGTCATTGTTTTTATTGTTTTTACCGCCATTGTTTTTATTGCTGTTACTACTGAATCAATTATTTTTTTTAATTTGTTTTCGTGTTCCTATTTACTTATTTACTGTCTCTATAGTTGGTTTTATCTTTGTATTGATTATCCATTTAATTTGTTTATTTTCCACATCTATTTTCTAGTGATACGTGTATCCTTGGCTATATTTTTTTTCAACATGATTATCATCATTATATGATATTATCAATACATCTAAGATCATATAATTCAATCAAAGTAACTTACATTTTGATTTATCGGACGAGACAATCAGAATGACGTACAAGCATTTGTTTACAATAACTTGATTAATCCTCGTAAATACACAAACAATAACACAACTTAAATAATCCCAAACGATAACACAATATAAAATATACACAAACGATAACCGTTATTGGCAATTCCACTCATCATCGTTCATCGCGTTTCACTTATTTTCGTCGTAAGGGTTCCGTAAGTTTTTACCCGTGTCCGAAACCGTGTAAGAAACTCAAAGGAAACAATAAAAGCTGCAATGTGATATCAAAATAAGAATATGAATTCCAGAATATTTATGCATTCTAAAATCTAAAGAGAATTATAGTATGAAAGGTATATATAAGGCATAAACATATAATAAAGAAAATTATTGTATGAAAGGTATATATATATAAGGCATAAACATATGAAAAAGAAAATTATAATATGAATAGGTGTATATATAAGGCATAAACAAATAATTAAGCAAATTATAGTATGAACGGTATATACAAGGCATAAACATAAAACAAAGAAAATTATAGTATGAAAGGTATATATAAGGCATAAACATCTAATAAAGAAAATTATAGTATGAAAGGTATATATAAGGCATAAACATCTAATAAAGAAAATTATAGAATGAAAGGTATATATAAGGCATAAACATCTAATAAAGAAAATTATAGTACGAAAGGTATATATAACGCATAATATACGTGAACAGTACAGGTTTACTTTTCCACCGACACCGACTAATCCAGCCTCAATAAGTGCACTCTGTTGAGTATTAATGTTAATTTATCTCGCGAACTCATTACTGGATAATTATGCCTGACGCAAGAAAACGATAAAATCTAAAAAGATAATAAGATGGAATAAAAGTGGCAAATAAGCTTCTGATACAGAGACCTTAAATGGTATATGTGAAATAATTATCGTGCATTATTTTTTCTTTTAATATTGTTCAATAACGTATGCTTAGCCTATTCATGCATTTTTTTTTTTCGAAGAGACCCTCTGGTATCCCCCAAAATTCCATAGCAACGCCCTTAGAAACGAAGATGCAAAACCCAGCGGTCTTCGGCAATCCCCGGTTGTGACGTCATTCCCAGAACCCTGGAGAATCTTGTTGAATAGCGTGATACACACAGTGCACCCGCGAGTCAAGGATATCATGGAATTGTCCCAGTTTCAAGCTATTAAAGTTTGTAACAAAGGATGCCGCGGCGTTGTGTAGCAACTCATTGTTCCCATTCATGTCACCAGCTATTTGAATGACCAAAAGACTGCGACAGAGCAAGGAAGTGGACACGTTTTGTGCATGCCAAGCAGAGCAACTTTCAGCCTGTGCCAACCAGCGTACTTTGCCTGAAACACTACGAGCCCGATTGCTTTGCGAACAGAATGTCTTACGACATGGGATTTGCAAAACCGTAGGCCATTTCCAATTTATATTTGTCATGATCACAACAGCGCAAAACAAACTCTGAAAGAGCGCTTTTGCTTGGCGGCGTAGCAAACATTCATTGCGACACAGTGTGCCGAATGCATTGCAAGTGTGCATGTATTACTACACAGAGGTAGGGTAGGTACATCCCACAAAGCACAACACAAATAAATACCGATGCCACTCCATTCGTGAATGGATGTAGTGGGCCTGTGCCACGGGTGCAGACATGTGATAGCTCAGCCTGCAGAAATTTTGTACCATACAGAAGCAGGATCACACGTTCGAGTATAAAAAATGATTTAGAAAATTACCATTCATTCAATCTCTTCGGGTCTCGACGCCATTCCATGTCTGGCTGGTTTGGCACTTCCACGACATCCCCAGCGTCGGGCTCGAGCATGTACGGTCCAACAACCATCAACCCTTGATATTCCTCTTCTTCTAACTCTTCGAAGACATAGACACCCTCTGAAGAAGTTGTACCAATGTTCTCGTCGGAATAATCCGATGAAACTTCACTGATTTCACTGCCGCTGTAGTCAGAGTATGCTGTGATCGCGTTCTGGAATTGACGTCACACATCCAGGTTCCAGATTTTCGCGGGAAAATATAACTTTCGGAAAATCTAAAGAAAGAAATTTTGGGGAATTATTTTCAGATTTCCTTTTTTACTCATATTAGAGAGATGGTTTGCGAGCTAATTCTCCCTTTTTAAAGATTTAAGTTGTTACTTCACATATGCCCTTTAAGATCGCGGTGTATCATTTATTTGGCTATTTGGCTGTGTATATTTTCGCCGGAAGTCTTCGGATGGTTTCGCCATGTTTCACTATTATTTTGTTTAATTTTTTCGCCTTGTCCTTTTCTTTATTCAATTCAGGACTGAGATATAGCTACCTTAGGAGTTGCTTTGATAAATTGATTGTAAAAAAAATAAAATATCTGTTATATGGTTCTAGTTCACGTATAAAAAAAAAATGGTAAATTTAAAACAAAGAGCAATGAACCCCATTAAATCCAACGAAAATACAGAAAGACACACCTACGTAGTACCTAAGTAAACCACCACAAAACCAAGGCCATGTACTCTGATACAACATAAAATAAAAGAAAATATCCTAGTAAAAATAAAGTATCCAAATTCATAAAATACTAAAAAAGGGACCTTGGAAAATTTGAAAACTGTTTTTTTTTATGTAATCCTTATGATTTTGACTTCTCTGATGTCTCCGATGCCTTTTTCTACCGTCTCAGAATGCGATAAGATATGATGCAAATAATCACAAAAAGCAAACAGATGAAACTGAACTTAAAATGAGTCTCTCTCTTTGTTTATCATTTCAAATATCTCGTGTCTAAGCGTTTCGTCAGACATTGCTTGTCCTACGCATTTCCACCTGCTCAGTGACATCAGCAAATAGATGGTATTTAAAGGAACAGCGTATTTTCCCCTTGCGTAAGATTATGTACCCTTTTAACTTCTTTATATATATATATATATATATATATATATATATATATATATACATACATACATATACATATATATATATATATATATTAATAGTGTTATAATTCACATTGTAATTGGTGCGCGGTCTCACAGAGGGCACCCTCATCGGCTATGGCCAAGGTGATACAGAAGGATGTCTCAGCAGTAGTCATATTTGTAGTTTTTGCTGCCTATTTCTGTGTGATGCAGCTAGCTTAGCCGTATTCTCTAGGCAAAAATAAAGATCTAAAACGTCCTGGTATGTGGACTTCACTTCTGTACCAATTTCATCCTTTATCCACAACACATGCAGGATAGTTGTGGGTCCACGAATTCTACGACCGTATAGGAGAAGTTCACATGGAGAGAATTTCAAGCTGTCATCTGGGATTTCCCTGTATGCAAACATTGCTACGGGAAGAAAGCGATCTCAATGATGGTCTGAAAATAACTTATTAATTACTAATTTAAGGGCTTCATACAATCTTTTTACCCCACCATTATAACAACAATGATAGAGGAGAGGTTGTGATAACAGCCAACGATGTCCTTCGCTCGCAAGATCCGTCCTGCATTGTGTACCGCGATCAATTCAGATTTCTTTGGGGTTGCCGACTCGAGAGAAAATGTCAACTATGCAGTCTGGGATGGTGATGGTATCCATGGCCTCAAGTAGCACGGTCTATGGGTATTTTCTTGCATGATCAATTAAAGCCAGTATATGCTTATTATCCCTGCTGGAACATGGAATTATTGGGCCGATAAGGTTAATAGGTACTCTTGAAAAAGGGAAATGACAGGAACAATTTTCACGGGAACCTTCCTCACGCTTCCCCTAGAAGAGAAATTTTGACACCGGAAATACATTGCTGGATGAGATAAAAAGCGTAAATGTTATTAACCCTTATCAGGTTTTTCTCACAAATTGATTGATGTCAATTTGCAATACACACATTTGTTTGTATATAATTGTGTCATATGCGTCACATTTCATGTTCGGATTCTCTATCATTTACTTTTCACACATGATAGACGAATTGTCTATGAAACGGCGAGGAGTGGCCACGGAGCTGTTACGTGAGGGTCGATCTTCCTGCGTGATGGCGATACTTAGGGAAATACCTCCTAGACAAATATATGAAAATAATTAGAAAAAAAAAAATGTTCCTCCCATCAGTACGCTCTTATGCCTTGTTCCTTCCCAGAAACAATCATATTTGCGCAGGATAAATGCCCTATACACACGTCTATGGCAATTACGAAGTGGTTCTATGACTAAAACCACCTGAATGTCATTCGATGACCTGGCAAGACATGTGACTCAAACCCGACAAAAAATGTTTGGGCGAATATCAGTGTTTCAGAAACGGCATCTGAGAGGACCTCCCAACAGCAAATAAATTACACTAAGAGGGAATGGGGAGTGTTAAGGAGGAAATCTAGACGTTGCATGAACACGTTACTTCTGTCGCGGGGATTAGAATAACAATACTTTGTTCTAGTATTTGTCTTTTAATACACTTATTACTATTTTTCTTTAAAATTGAACAATAGAAAAAATATTTCCGAATTTATCAAGCATCACCAATTTGTCAATTCACTGAAGCCCTACATCCTCTAACAAAAGAAAAGAAAGGTATATATATATATATATATATATATATATATATATATATATATATATATATGCATATGTATGAGTGTATATATATATATATATATATATATATCATATATATATGCATATATATATATATATATATATATATATATATATATATATATATGTGTGTGTGTGTGTGTGTGTGTGTGTGTGTGTGTGTGTGTGTGTGTGTGTGTGTGTGTGTGTGTGTGTATTATATATATATATATATATATATATATATATATATATATATATATATATATATATATATATATATATATATATATATTAGTTATCAACTACATGCTAAGTGTTAAACAACTTCAGTTCGTTCACATACAACACACACACATACATTGATGAAGCATCCGTGTATGCACATTAACCCTGTCACGGTTTTGCGTTCAGTTAATATTCTAAAATTATTATAAAATAGCATTTTTCTGTTTATTGAATCTGTGTTTGGATCTGACGAAAATTTTTTCGATATTTAATTAGTTCAAATTCATATTAGCATTACACATAAGAACATTCAACATAGCAATTCTATCTACACATACGCATATATTGTAAACCGATGTGTAGTGACAGAAAGAAGGAAATTAAAAAGCTGCATAAATCAGAAATAAAAGTAGAGAGCGAGATCAACAGACTATTTTATCGGAATGACATTTTTCAGAATATCAGATAACAATACAGCACATGTATTGGAAATCGGTTCTTAGACTTTTGCTCTTCACCTTCCTTGGAACCACCTAACCAGTAGTTGCTCGAGTTGAAACAAGTAAACATTTATTTTGTCACTCAACTGTTCGAATGTGGATGCGTCTCCCTAAACGTCAAGACTTGCAGAATAATAACAGCGAAAACTATGATCAGATTTTAGGACTAGATACAGGATATTCGGAATAACCACACCCTGCAATGATTTCCAATAGACTACCAGTAATTACCGTTGACCACAAAATAAGGCTGCCCCTCGTTCCATTATGGCGTCTACACCAGATTCCGACTACCAACTCTCGAACCGGTCGCCGAATCCGGTTCTCCGACGCTTCAGTGACTCCGCTTTCAGTGAACCATTTCCACCATATTTATTTATCTTCATAGACTTCGTACCTAACATCTACATTCCTAACATCTACATTCGAACGGGGGCTCTCTCCACCACACAATGCTAGGTGGTTTTGCATGGAGTTTGTACATATCCACTATCAAACGGGCTCACTGAAAAAGACGGGACCTTTCCTTGAAAATGGCTGTAATGGCTCTTAAGTAAAGGTAATTCAATCCCTTGTCAATTTTTCTCCTAGGCCAGTG
The DNA here is from genome assembly GCF_042767895.1 of Penaeus vannamei. Lineage (NCBI taxonomy): Eukaryota > Metazoa > Arthropoda > Malacostraca > Decapoda > Penaeidae > Penaeus > Penaeus vannamei. The sequence continues at coordinate 12,503,008 of NC_091590.1, read as the reverse complement.
TTCTTTTCTTCTGTGGCCCACAACTAATGTATGATAATCCCCATGGCCCCATTCAGTGGCTGTCATTTTTTCAGATTCAGGTATCCAGTTATTAATACGGTAATGGTGTTAACAGCTATACGACAAGAACACTTTATGGAAAGATTCTAGTTTATTGATATGAGGGAGATAATTACATGTAAGCCAAGTAGGTGTGATAAAATTCTGTTTAATTCAACATAATTTTTTTTCATACTGATCCATGGCCCCAAAAAGTACCCTGTGGCCCCCAGGTTTAGAGCACCTGTCCTTAGCCCTCAGAATTCCCTTCAGGTATTGGATATTCCCCTGCATGTCTCGTCACAGGAACATCATTAATATTACCAAAACTCACCGACAAAGGTCCTACAGACTTTTCAAATAAGGTCGCACAAGAACTTGCCCAGGAAATTTGAAAATAAGACACGTTCTCTGTTAGTCCAATCAAGTCTATCATGAGTTAAATTAAGGATTTTCTTACCAAGGGAATTAGTAAATTGTACTCATACATAGACCTTGGACGCCGCCGTGTAACAATTAGTAGTGACCTCACCTCTCAAGGATAATCCTCGCTTGATGTGGCTGCTATTAAGGGCATCCAGTCAGGTAAGTGTGGCATTTCCAGTCTTCCAATGAAGATATGAGTGTCCCATGCCCTACAGTATTATAATAAGAGCAATAATAATGCACTAGTATAGGATAATCAAAATACAATGAAAAATTATGCAATATATTTATACAAATGTAATTTTGCAGTATAATGTGCACCAAGAAATATAACCACTATTTTGTATTTTATCTGGACGTCAAGCATGCAGTGAATTTATCATAAAAAAGATATCAAATAATTCAACATGCTCTTTCTCCACAATCTGGTCTATTTAATTATAAAACAATGGATTCACAACCACATAGTAAGTTCTACTTGAAACTTGTCCAAGTAAAGAATAGTGTAGTGAGACTTTCGTCTACTTTACTAAGAGAATGTAAGAGTATGAAAATGACTTCAGTCAACTGGAAAAAAATATTTTATACAATGATGTACAATAGATCACTTATCTGCACACCTATATTATATGACACACAAATACAGGCTTCCACATTACCAATACACTATGTGATCATGTACCTTACCTATCATGATATGCAAAACTTTGAATAATGCTATGACTGAACATTTCAGTGTACTAATGAAAACATTCTAATACCATAATTCTGTCCTGGGAGCCAAGGTGAATACTCTTACATCATGCTTTGTAGAATTTTCTATTACTGTCATTATCCTACTTTCTACAAGCATGAACCCCATAAATGCATGTCACCTTAAAATTTCTTACTTGTATCTAATTCGGCTACTCTTCTTGGCTAGTGGCTGGAAACATGACTCATCGACAAAGCACAATCGATTTAGAAAACAAAATACTCTGGCTTCCTGAATTAGCCCACCTAATATTATCCCCATTTCAACAGTAACTTACAATCCCGAAATACAAGTATTATCAAGTATTTTTTTATTTTATCAAGTTCTGCATCTTGATGTAAAGTGCAATCACATACATATTAAAATAATGCCCTAATCAACAGTCATTAATTGTCTCCCCCACTTCCAGCCCCTTCCTCCTCAATATGGCTGCTATATGCACACCTCACACAGACTGTGTCTCCCCCGATGTGTACTCTTATTGTGCAAAACTCCAAACCCAGGTAATAATGCAGATGAACTATGCTGACTACTGGGGATTTGTGGGGTAATTGTACCTGTTGCTGTGTAAACTGAGGTATTTACAAAACCGCAACATTGGAAAAAAACACGAATGCCACATGTTCATAATACATTTTCATAAGTAAGTTCCAGAACTCCCTTTGATTTTTTTTTCATGAATTGACTAGTAGAAGAAATGCAATCAACCTAACCTACAAATGATGTCCGCTTGGACAAGCACTCTCTGCTTTTGAACTCTTATCACAACCGAATCCATGAAGCGGATGTTATTTGCATTAATATTTGTCACTGTATCATAGAGCATGTTCTGGTGTGACCAGAAAAAATGGAAGGATTTAAATGGTTACTGATATTTCAGTAATCACTGGTATCTTAATGCACTTCTGTAGGGATGAGCAAATTGCTGTATATCATGACCACAGTTTTGAAATTTTATAGAATTGGTTTCTCGTAAGTTAAATCAGGGAGAAAGAAAATTGTTTACATTGAAAATATTTTTGAGTTTATGAAACTCTTGATGAAGCAGTTGTTGATATACATGTACTGTAATAGAAGTAAAATGTAAATGAATAAAAATAAAAGTAGAAATAAAAATAAAACTGATTAACATACCATAAGCATATTTTATATGCTGGACAAGTAATTTCACTAGGTAAAAATCTACCCCTGTAAACTAATATCACAAATGGACCATTTGTCCCTAATATTTATATCATGAGGCTTGTGGAAATTGACAATTTGATCATAGTGTGTAGACAAGATAAGGCCAGAGAACATTTTTGAGTGAACGTATTTTTAGATACAATGTAACAAGTAAGTTAACATTGGTTTAAGTTGGAGATGAAAACTTAAAATATGGCACTTTAGCCGCTGAATTCATTTTAATGTAGGTCAACTTTCAAGTCTTGCAGGCTTGAGACCAGACCAATGCAAATAAGTAACTCTTAGGATTAAAATAAATAAATGATAATATTAACACATATTCCACTATATTACTGACCAATCAGTAATCAAATATAAAATATTTGCATGAACCTGGGATGGATGTAAACAAATGGGGGAAAAGTGGTATTTCAGCTAGCCAAGTTGCGTAGTGACTCCAGTTTCAACTCGCTATCTTGAACCATCAAAGTTAGATGGGCATATGAATGTGTGGACGTATCTGTGTGTGCATATGCACATGTCCGTGTGTGAGTGGCAATGGGGCATGGGCATCTGTGTATCTATGTGTGCATACTGCATGTTTTTCTTTTTTTCTGGAAGGGAGAGGCATTCTAAATCCTTTTCTAAAGGAATGTTCAGTAGAATTCCCTGCAAAAATTATGGAATGTATAATTTCCTTTGAGAAAGACTTGCTTCTTTATGAAATGCATGCCTATCACATGAAATGAGGTGAATTGTCAATAATAATGAGTTTCTTGATAATGAAGATACATATTGGAATTAATGGTGCTTCACTTATCTGGTGATATAAACTAGGAGGCAAAACAAATCCACAAATATCTTCTAGAATTTTCCTGACACAGCTCAATCATTTTAATGATAAGCCACATCTCTCAGACATTCATTTCTGATTAGTCATTGCCTGTAAAAGTGGTTTTCAAAGGTGTAATATTCTGTCTGAAATCACTCTTGTCATGGTTTCTTAGTGCCTCATATGCATGCTGAAGCTGAATGGCTGCCACTGGATGGGATGAAGAAGGCAGCAGAGTACACTCTCGCTCCAATACACTTGCCAGTCCTTCTAGGAGCTCTCCAAATCCATAAGACAGGGCAGCTCTACGTACGCGGTTTAATTCCTTTAAAAATCCCAAAACAGTTGATACTATCTTATTATGAATTATATCTGCATTTTATATGAAAAATACACATCTCACACTTAGGAGTTCTCATTACTTGTATAGAACTCAAAATTAGTTCAAATACACATATTAATTCATATCATCAGTTCTTATTACTTGACAATTTAATAGCAAAGGTCTGTAGTACTTATAAGGTACTTGAGCATAACTGTAAAACTGTTATTTTAGTTATGCCAATAGCTACTCTGTATATACCAGATTCCAACTTTACTCAGTTTGCAAAATCTCCTTGGCCATAAAAATAAATAAATTGAGCCAATATGCCTAGATTAATATGAATCTACATGCTGCATCTATTACACATTGTGATTTATGTGTAATAAATTTATCAGAATAATCCTTTTTCATATATCAACCTGCAAGGAACTACTTACCTTGTAAAAACTCTGTGTTTTATCTGGGAGTTTTCGAGCATGACGAAGGATTTTCTGTATATCTGATTGTAAGCCACCTTGTCGTACCCAGACCACACAATTAAGTGCATAACTTTTCTCTTCTTGAATCTTTAGAGAAAAAAGTAATATTGCTCATTAAATTCATCCATCTTTTACCCTGATTTTTTTTTGGTGGGTGATTTTTACTGCAAATTCCACATCCTACAGTCAATAAAGTATACAAGAACATTCATAAAAATATAAAATGTTTCTATATTAAATGATGCACTCATTGTATGAATGTATTGCATTATTACATAACTATCGTTTTGGTGACACTGAAAGTTTACCTAGAAACTCAATAAAACTAAAATCTGCAAAAATTATGTTACCTTTAACGGAAAAGGTGTAGAAGATTCATTTGGTCCATATGGATTTGTAGGCAAGAGTGAAGCAGGTCCAAGATTAGATAATTTCCCCATCCATGGAATAACATCATTGCCTGTGTAAAAAAAAAAAAAAGAAAGAAAAAAAAAAAAAGATATTTGAAAAACCTAACAATAACTTGAATTAAATATTGACACTATATAATCATTCTGCTACTTACAGTTGTTTGTAATGTCTTTTAGTCAGTTTTAGAATATCTATTAACACTGTCAGAATACAAATAAAAAATTTGAGAGTAACCTGGGACAAAAATTGATAGCATTAAGTTTGACTTCTTTTTGTTGTCCGCCCATGAATACAGAATGCCGTACCAGTTGTCGCCAACCTGACACAAAGCCACTGTGTTTTCTCTCTGTAAGATTAGTAAAATCAGAATACTTACCAGATCAATCTGTATTCATATTCATAAATAACTAAAGAGGTGTTAATTCAAATGAAGAAGCTTAAAATACCCTTAAAGTTGTTGATTTGACAGTTCTTTACATTTAAGACATATATATATATATATATATATATATATATATATATATATATATATATATATATATATATATATATATATAATCAAGCAACGTATAGTAAAGACATCAGAAAGAAGATAAAAAAAAAAAAAAAGTTTTCATCATTACATGCCTTAAGCCCACCATGAAGCAAGACACAAAAAGACGGTATTTTCCCCTCGTCATTTCCACTTTCATCATCACTTCCACCATCAGCCTTGGGTAGCATCACCATGTCACCTGAACAGAGAAGATTGCATAATATTAATATAATATATCCAAATGAGGAATAATGAATGTAATTTTCACAAAACTTACTTCATACTATTTCAGCTTCAAATGTAAGATTTTTGCAGTGATGTGCAAATTTTACTGTTACTAATATGCAGTACTTCATGCAAGAAACTCATCCTAAAAAAAAAAACATATATGTAGTCTACATAATAATAATAATAATAACAATAATAATATTAATAATAATATTAATATCAATAATAATAATATTCGTAATAATAATAATAATAATATTCGTAATAATAATAATAATAATAATAACAATAATAATGATAATAATAACAACAGTAACAACAAAAATGATGAGTTGGAGGTTTAAAATAATAACAATAGTAACAATAACAATGATAATAATAACATTATTACTAATACTATTAATAATAATTACAATACTAATTATAACAATTATAATAATAGCTTGCACCTTAGCTCAAAATTTCTCAGTATTAAAATTCTTTACATACAGACATATCACATTGAGATTTTACTCTCTTTTATAAAACCATCATTTTATGTTGTTGTAAACTGCATATATTACATACTATATGGCAACTAACCTTTTGTGGAAAGAGGAAGCACAAGATGTCTGGAGAAGGCAGGAGGCGAAGAAACATCTCCTGTGTTCAGAAATCCAAGCACCTGGATGGCAGAATCTACACTCACACGGATCACTTCAAAATCATGGTGACGGCAGTAAGGCTTGAATGTAAGGACCATAAGTAAATAAAGATTGTTTCAAAGATTTTACCATTCTCTTTCTGTTGTAGCTGTGCTTTTAACTAAGTAAGTATTACACATATTACAGTCTTCAAATGTTTAGGATGAATTATATTCCAGATTACATAATATTCAGATATGAGGAAGTGTGAGTAAAGGCTATGGATATACCTGAGGTGGAGGTGACAGGGTAATGGGAGCAGACAAGTTCCCACAGTGAAGAGTTCCAGAGTACGAGGAGAAGTTGTTCTTAATCAGCTGGTCAAATAATTCTGATACTGACTGGAAAAAAACAGAGTACAACCAGAAGTAGCATCACTTAAAAATGGGGTGTATTTTCACTAAAAAATTTGTCTTCACTTTGTCCTATGCTCATGTATTTATTCACCCTATATCCCTTATGATGATAATATTCTTTTCTGATTGAAATAAACAGGATAGTAATTCATACCTTTTTGCTTAATCCACCTTCTGGAATAAGAATATCACCTTCACCATTCAACTCAATTAGACGCTGATATAAAGGTTTTGAAGTCTGAAACCAAAGAATACAGCAAGAAACACTGATAAACCAAGCAAAGATGAACTACTATTTTTCTTAATCCTATTGTTCTTCTGAGTTAAACTAAACTAATTCCTTTCTCGTTGAACATACAAGAAGCATAAATGGTAATGCTCTTATACTACTAGAAAACAATGAGTTACACATAATTCAATCAATCTCTCCACCAAAAATTTGTATCATTCTAAGGACTCTGAATCCTGTTCCGGATAATTCAGCAAACTATACCTGGAAGCCTGGTTCACTTGGGTTGGCAATGCAAACAATGTTGAGTTTTGCAGGAAACGGGAAGGGCAAAGGGAACTGAGCTGCTCCTCGGGAATGGGGAGACATCAAAGACTTCTGCATGGCATGCTGCCCTATTCCAGCATTACCATCAGTAACCAAAACAATCTAAGAGAAAGATGTACCAATTAAGGGATATACAAAAAAAAATGCACTCCATATCAGCAACAGTAAGAAGTGAGAAGCACAGGCAAAAAGTCCCTTGGTTACCTGACAAGGAGTTCCATTCCCCCACTCCTCCAGGATATGCTGAGCTGCACCAACCAGCCCAACATCAATGCTCGTTTTATCTCCTTCTTCTACCAGATTCAGGGCATTTTTTATGGATTCAAAATCCCTTGTAAAGGGCATAAGGATTTTGCACACAGATGAAAAAGAAATCTGGAAAAAAAAGTGTAAGAAATCAGCATCAGATAATTATCTTAATATTAATAAAATTATATATAAAAATTATTTTCTTCAGTTATCCAACCATTAGAATAAATTAACAAATTTGACCCTTACCAAGCAGGCAAATTCTAATTTACAGTGTTGGGCAAAGTGATCAAGAAGACTGTGACATCCATGGGCGGCAAGGTCCTTCCTCAGTTCTAATCTTTCTACTTCTTCATTTTGGCTGGGAGTTGATACGTCTACACTCCGGCTCATAGAAAGTGACACATCTAAAAGGATTACTGTTGGCATCTTCTATGCATATATAAATCTGAATAGATGAGGAAAGAGACATCATATTAGAAATACATCTGCTAGTAGCTATTTGGGACGAAACAGCATGATAAGCAAATTGAACAAAATTATACTGATTCTTTTATGCCAAATGATTATGGTTACCGTACATCTACTTAGCCAATACCAGACAGGCTCAAAAATCCTTCCTGATATGCATTGCGCATGAAAAAAAAAATCCGTATTTCATGTCAATGAAAACACTTAATGTTATGAATATGTTTTGATCCAATTAATAGTATCTATTGTATAGTACCCTTATTCCATGAAAGTACAGTTCTTATCATAATTCCATCTTCATGATAAAAATTCAAACTGAAGCATGCTGATTGTCATAACTCCTAATTCCTATGAAAATGTATTCTTTACATTCATTCATTATAACCATGACATAAATACTGCTTGAGTCAAACTGCCACTTTTAAAAATATTTCAATTCCCCTTGATGTGTGATACAAAATCTCCATTGTCAATAAAAGGTCATGCATACATACTATAAGTAAAAATCTTGTGGGTCTCTATGATATGGGGTCATGTTTTAAGAACAGGGACCTATGTTAGGCTCTACCTATCTCAATGACCATGTCTATTAAACCTTGCTCTAGTGTAATTGGAAAGGTTATGTCCATGATACTAGTCTAGATTCCTGCTAGACAATGTTCTTGTTGGGTTATATAATGTATTGGTTGATACTGCTCTCCCTGATACTTCCCAACCTGTGAGACCAGGTTCAAGTCCTAGTCAGCGGGTGTATTTAAATTTCTATATAAAATGCATAAATGTATTCTTCTATCTTATAGCAAGTGACCAAGTTTACATGCTTATTTCCAATTTCACTACATATCTTCAATGTGAGCAGAGTAATCACTGAATTATGTGCTAAATTTGGGGAATCAACAAACAAGATTCTTACGGTGTTTCAAAAGTTATGAAAGTTTGAGAAGAGTATAATGTCAAAAGAGGACAAGAAAAGGTAAACGTAACCTACAATAATCATCAGGATCATTTCATCACCATCAAAGAAGTTCCTGATATCAGAAAGCCACTTGGATCATATCAGATACATCACTACCAAATCTGTGCCTAGGCACTTAGCCCATCACCTTCATTTCAAGGAGGATCACTGGTGCCTGGAGTTGGCTCTAAGGCTATAAATCTAGAGACCAAAAGGTAGTCTTCCCAGCAGAAAAAAAAACAACAATCTCCAGAACCCAAGAAGGTAATGCAGGTCAAGACTCCTAGGGAAAGCTTGGTCTTTATGTGCATGATGAATTCATCCCTCAAAGTCAGACAATTAATGATGAGTTTTACTATAAAGCTCTAAGGAGTCTGAAGGACAACCTGAACAGTGGCATGATAGCCAATGAGTCCTCTATCATAAGAATGCATTCACTATGTACTGAAACCATGTTTTTAAGCTGTAACAGCACACTTGTCACTCCCTAACCTCCTATGCACCATATCTGGTTCTCCTTCCCCAAGCTCACTGTCTTAACACTGAAATGATTACAAATGAAACATGATACACTCAAAAGAGGGACTACAAGGTAGCATTTTCAAAATGGTAGAGATACAGAGAGCATGTTTGCCTGCAATAGGTGAATATTCAGGATGGTGGCCAAATTTAAATAAAAATATGGTTTTTGCTCTTCATCCGTATAGTACTGGAACATTTATATCAAAAGCAAAACAGTCAGAACTGCAAATAGGGAAACAGCCTCTGCTGATAGGAGGGGCTGTGTGGCAAGGCTGCCTCTTGTTTATATTTCTCTTCTATTATATATACTGAGGCTATGATGAGAGGGGCTCTGGATTCTGTGGAAGATAGTGTAAAGACGAGGAAGAGTGCTTCAAGCCATAGGTTTGCAAGTGATCAGGCAATCCTTGCAAGCACAGAGGAGGATTTACAAGTGAAGACATCTTTGTCAGAAGTAGTAGAAAGATATGAACATAAACAGCTAGAGAAAAGTCATGAAGACCTGAAAAGAAAAATAAGAGATGAATGTGATGATAAATGGTGAGAGACTTGGGTAATACATGAAAACAAATACTTTAGGAGCCTTTTTTGTGAAGATGAGAGGAGTAGAAGGGATATTTGAACAAGTATTGTCATGGCAAAGATTATTCTTTCAAATGAAGGGGCTTGTAACTATAAGTATAAGTATGAAAAGGATGTAAAAGTGTTTGGTTTGGAGTGTGCTATCATATGTATGTAAACATGGGAACTGACCAAGAGAAAAATAAGTAATCTTGAGGCCTGTGAAATGTGGTTTTGGAGAAAGATGTTAGAAATTAGTTGGACAGATCAATTGTGCAATGAAGAAATGCTAAAAATAACAAGGGAAAGGAGGAAACTTCATGAAGACCTTCAGTTAAAGATAAAGGAAATGGCTTACACATACTTAAAACATGAGAGTCTCTTAAAAAGTGAAGGAAAGTTGCCAAGAAGGAAGGAAGAGGAAGACCAAGAAAAGCCATGTTGGATATGGTGATCTCTAAGGAAGTTTCATTCACTTTAAGAAAAAAAAGTACAAGACAGTTTATTATGACCTGCAATGCAATCTACTAAAAAATTGGAATATTTTAATTTGAAAATATGATGTGATTAGGATCATTCTGATTTCAAAATCTGATGTGATTAGGACAGATAAAGCTTAAGTAATTTTAAAAAAATGATATCTCTCTTCTTTTGAGGTATACCATATTCAGTTTTAAGGATTTTTGTGCAGAACAGATACCACTTAGATACTTCAAATCTGTGATTAAGAATTAAATAGCAGTTTAGCCACAAGACCACAAATGTCAAAAGTATATCTTTTTAGTTTCAAAAACAATTCAGCCTCCTGCAAGACTTCCTTATGAACACAGCACATCCTGCTTAGCACAACCACTTAGTTAACAGAATTTACACACTTTATGCACATTCACAGCCCATAAAATCAACTCTGTAACCCAACAAAGGAGAAGATATTTCCGATATTTCATACAGCAACATTCATAAACCATGTGAATGCTGTCAGATAAGAGGAATAGCCCATTTGGCTACAAGCTATACTGTCGAGGTACTTCCTGACACGAAACGAAAAACAAAAAACTACTTGCGGGAATATATATTCTGATATTCTGACCTTTCTCCATCTGAGGACGACCTTATGCTCATACAGTATATGTACATATAATTTGAACATGTGTCAATATTATCCAAACATCTATTCCTTTAAACAAAAAACATACTCATCTATTCAATCTATTACGGAAAAGGATTAGTAATTATTCGCAAAACCTACACAGTACTCAGACACAAAGCCCTTGCCCCATCCGCATAGTTCACACACGTAAACAACTTCGGTGTTTACCCCAAGCAGTCGAACCGCAGTGTTGTTATCCTCTCAAGGGTATTAGTCGCATAAAAAGCCCTCTTTCCCTTGAAATTATATTATCGTCACTATCATTATCATTGTTGATCTATTATCATTATTATTATCATTATCATTATCCGAGTTATCATCATCGTACTTGTTGTCATTATCATCATCATCATTATTACCATCATCATTATTTTCATTATTATTATTATTATTATTATTATTATTATTATTATTATTATTATTATTATTATTATTATTATTATTATTATTATTATCATTACTATTATTATTATCATCATCATTATTGGTGTTATTATAATAATAATGATTATTACTATTATTATCATTATTAGTGTCATTGTTATTATTTTTATTATTATCATTATTAGCATTATTAGCATCATTATTATTGTTGTTGTCATAATTGTTATGATAATGACTAATTGTCATTGTTATTATTATCATTATTTTTATTATCATTATTACCATTATTATTAGTATCATTATTATTATCATTATTATTATTATTATTATCATTATTATCATCACCATTATCAATATTATCATTATTTGTATTACTAGTACTATTATTACTATTATTGTTATTATTATCGTTATTATCATTATCATTATTGTTATTACCATTATTATTATCACCATCATCATCATTATCATTATCCCATTATCGTCAATACTATTATCATTGTTATTATTATAATCATTTTAAGATTACCATCGTTGTCATTGTATTATCATAATCATCATCATTATTTTTGTTTATTTTTATAATCAACAGTGTCATTATTATAATTAGTATCATTAACATTATCATCATTGTTGTTATTACTTTTATTCTTGTTATTATTATCATCATCATTGCCACTGTCATTGATATTATCATTTTTATTATAATAATGATTATTTTTTATGATGATGATGATTATTATAATTATCATTATTATCATAGTTATTAATATTCTTATTATTATTATTATGGTTAGCTTATTATTACTATCGTAATTATTAGCATTATAATCATCATTGTTGTTATTTTTATTTTCATTATTGTCATTAATGTTCTTATTATCATTGTTATTGATTCTGCTGCTGCTATTGTTATTGTTATTGTTATGAAAATTATCATTGTTATTATTATTGTTGTTATTATTGCTATTGTTATCACTGTCATTATTGTTATTATTATTGTTATTATCATTATTATTCCTATAGTTATTATCATCATTGTCATTGTTATTTTCATAGTTATTGTTGTTGTTATCATAATAATCATTTTCATGATTATCTTCAGCATTATTATTATTATTATGACCATGACTATTGTCACTATTACTATTATCATTATTATTGTTATTGTTATATTAATAATAAAAATGATAATTATTATTATTATCATCACCATCATTTTTATTGATTATATTATTATTATTATTATTATTATTATTATTATTATTATTATTATTATTATTACTGTTATCATTATTACTGTTATTATTATTATTATGATTATTATTATTATTATTATCACTACTATTATCGTTACTATTATTATCATAATTTTATTTCTTTTAGTTGTTATTATGGTTATGTTCACCATTACTATTGTTATTATTATTATCATTACCATCAACATAATTATTATCATTATTATTATTATTGTCATCATTAATATCATAATTTTTATTTCATTGTCATTATCAATTCCATCATCATAACTTTTGTTGCCACAATCATTATTATTACTAATGATATCAATATCATAACTATTAGAGGTAGCAACAGTAATCTTCATCATTTTTAAGATTATCGTTATACTCAATGTTATCATCGTTCTTATTATCATCATTATCAGTATTTTTTTAATCATCATTATTACTATCACTTTCCTCATCCTTAACAGCCCGACAAAATGTCATCCAGAGGCACGATAACGAAAATTCTTAACACGTTTCTTCGATGGATTCTTAACTCTAGAGGAATTTTTGGACGACGCTGGAATCTGGACTTGCTGAAGCTCTTACAAGCGGTCAGAAGTCTGTCAAGACTTTATCGCAAAGTATCCTGCGAATCTAATATTTTGAGGAAGGATGACACAGCTTTTCTTAGGCCACTGGAGAGGGGGTGGGCAATGAGGTAATAAAAGTGGGCGGAGTGAAGAGCGACAGGATGGCATTAAGAGCAGTCATCAAAGCAGTTATGTTTTCTAGTAAAACCTGAATGACACAATCTGTACATTTTTTGGAAAAACCTGAATGACACAATATGTACAACTTTCGGGAAACTGAATGACATAATATACACCAATTACATTTATCCCATTAACAATAACGATGAAGAAAATTAAGAAAACTGCTATAGAAATTAGTTTACTAATTCAGCCTTTTTACTGAATGCCGTTTTATATTTAATCTTGTTTTCAATTTGAAACATACCAAAATAAAATAAATAGGGTGTGTTCCAATGTGTATGAGAGGGGGGGGGGGTGAGAGTAATCCATCTGGAAGCCAAGGGGACACCAGCCTGGAAGAGTTTGAGAACCAATGGCCATGCCCAAGGTCTGGAAAATTGTCTCTAGACCTTAGCATACCCTACATGTGGTATGATGTCGCGTGTGGTTGGAGACCGACGGAGATTATCAAAAGTATCGACCTTGAGTGCATTTGACACTTTTGTTTCCGCTGTTCTTCTGGGACTACAAGATAAGGGTCACGTTGCTGCAGAGGAAAGGATTGCACAAACACAAACGAACAGTTAACGTAGGAATGCCCGAGTAACACCTACGGTGGGAAGGAGGCTGACGGTCTGTGTGCTTGGTATGGAAAAGAAGGTCCTGATAGACGTACTGACAGTCCTTCGCGACCTCTCGTTTCTTTGACCCCCGTTTGCAGGAATAATTCAGTCTGTTTTCTTCTTCTTTTGTTGAATGTGTTCGATTATAGTCCCCGAGAACTAAAATAATGCCCCGGGTTAGCTGTTGGCCATCGATAAATGTTTGGAAGTAGGAGTAGATATAGCAGCTTGGGAAGATGCCGTAACTGCCAATAACACGGCACTACATCCCTACTAAATGAATCACCAATGCAGCCAGCTGACTTTCATTCAACTGTAACATGATATATAATGGAATTGTTTGAAGGTTTGCAATTAAAACAAATATGAGTAAGAATGGATATCTTCACAGCGCAGGACATGTATTAGACCGTTTTCAATTATATCTTCATCAGATATGCATATGTATTATTTTTACTTTTGATGAAGATGTAACTGAAACTGGCCAAATAAATCTCGAGCTGTGAAGATTTCTTTTTCATTTATACCTTTTATTTACATTTGTCGCATCCATCCCAGTTGATTGCTTTATCGACCTTGAAACTGATAAATCCTAGACTTGATCATAAAAGTATTGAAAAATTGGTTCAACATAATCTGTTCTATATTGGAGAACAAATTCCAAAGACAATTTACATGCATATCTTAATCCTCGCACATGATACGGTTATAACTCTTGTAAAGTTTACTTAAAAAAATCTAACAGACGTAGACCAATAAGTACTAAATACCATGAGATATTATCAAAGAATAGCTTCTTTATGTTACCTAGGAACTGCGGTATGAATACTTCTCGAATTATACACACATAACCAGACCTAACACAACCTCTAGAAAATGACAAAGAACAATAGAGAAGAATAAGCAGCTGAGTGGTGAGTCTACACTGCACGGCCCTACTCGTAACATATTTGAATGTACAATGATCAGTAATACTGCACTAATACTCTCTCAATGACAGAATGGCTATAGCGTATCGCATTACTTTCGGCCGGTTTGTTGAATTTATGCGAGGCCTAACCCAATGAATATTCATTTTAGGGATATGCAAATACACAGAAATGAATGTATATCTATGTGTCTAGATATACACATCTACCTGCCAGATAGATAAATAGATGCATATCCACCGGATAGATATACAAATAAGCATTTATTTCTATATATATGCATGTCCGTACATTTGAATATTCATAGGGTCGGGCCTCGCACAATTTTGATAAATTGGCCACGTATCTCAACTTTTTTTTTTTTTCTTTTTAATAGCTTCTTGTATCTCCGTCTGAACTAAAGGTTAAGTAAATACTGTATTGAAACGAGAGTTATTAAACGTAATGTATTATAAAATATAACGCCCAGTGTTGTGTAGATAGGATAATGCGGATAGTCAGTACTGAAGTAAACAATATAGTCATTTCATATAATAGTGATCATGATGATAATCATGATTGTCATTATGATAATGATGATATTGATAACAATGATAGTCGTAGTAATAGCAATAATGATGATAATGATAATAGTCATAATAATGATAATGATAACAATGATAATGATAATAATAATAATGATAATGAAAATGGTGATAATGATAATAATAATGATAATGAAAATGGTGATAATGATAATAAAAAATAATAATGATAATGATAATAATAATAGTTATAATGATAATAATAATAGTAATAATGATAATAATAATAGTAATAATGATAATAATAACGAAAATGATAATGTTAATAACCATCATTATTATAATGATAATGATAATAATTATGGTAATAATAATAATAAGGATAATGATAATAATGACAGTGATAACAATAATGACCAGGATGATGAAAATGGTAACAGTAGAAATGATAGTAGGTATTATGATAATATTAATGATAATAATGATAATGATGATAATATTGTTATCATTATTATTATCATGATAATGATGATGATGATGATGATAATGATAATGATAAAGATAATAATGATAAAGATAATAATGATAATAATA
>NC_091590.1:12442277-12477277 GCF_042767895.1 Penaeus vannamei | reverse complement strand
TATGGATAACTATATTCATTCTGAAGCACCCAACCAGGTCATTACTCAACCTTCAGAATGCACCCCTTCCTCTCTCCCAACATTCTTCATTGTCTACCCATTCCCCCTCTACTACTCTTCATCCTTATTGTCCTTCTCCCTACAGTACTATCTCACTCCACACCACTCAATTGTCCTTCTATTGCTTCCACCTCTACAAACCTTTTGTGAGTACTCTCTTTGGTCTAGCCAAGTGGGAACGATTCTTTGTGATTCCCCCCATAACCCCTTACTCTCACCAAAAAGAAATAGGCAGTTTCCTTCTACAGCTGCTCTGATTGGTCATGGCTTGTCCCAAGCTCATGCACTATCTACCCTGACTGACCTCACTGGTAAGCCTATTTCTACTAAACCTCACTCCTCTGTTAATACTTGTATCAAAACTGTTTCTGTCTCCCCAACTGATTGTCCTATATATGACAAGAACTGGTTGGATTGTGAAAATTACTTACTTACCTGCCTTATTGAATATGATGCAGTGGCAGTACAGTGTTATACTATTCCTCCCAGAGGCCAGCGTAAGTCCTACACAAATATAGCTTTTGTAGACATGACCTCCTCCATGAAGTTTATACTGGTGGAATGTCCTGCCCTGTCTGACCATATCGACCCCTTCCTCATCAGTGTCAGAAATGTTGGTGTTTTGGCCACCAAGCCAAACTCAGTTGCTTAGCAGCCTGCTGCAATCTATATACCCAACCTGGTCATGTATATGTGGTAATGATGGTGGTTCCCATAATGTATTTTATAGGAGCTGCCTTCCCTATAAGCTTGAATATGAGGCAGCAGTTCTCAAGACTCAAACTAGGCCTCTCTCTACGTGAGACCAGACAGGAATCATGATGACAAGGTTTTTCTCTCTCAACTTATTCCTAAACTGTATTTCACTCTGCTCCCCTCACATTATCTCAAGGTTTCCCAGTATCTTTTCCATCTACAACGAACCATCCTTTTTCTACACCCCTCTCCCTCATTCAAATTCCTTTTCCAGTCTAAATCCAGATACTCCAATCTCTACCACGTCTCCTATTTCTACCCCACCTCCTCACTTTACCTGTCACACCAGACAACCTAAACATTCCACTCCATCTGACGCCCTCCTCTTCCTCTGCTCTTTGAACATCTATCTCCTCTTCTCCTTCTCACGAGAGATCCTTTGTTTCTCAAATATCCCCACCCAACACCCCTCCAAAAACTCTTGAAGACATTCAAAAGTTCCGAAACATGACCCAAGAGAATTTTCTGCTCCCTCTTCCACCCTCCAGTTCCTATTTCCTGTACATTCAAAGTATTTGCTGATCATCCAGTCCTCTTTTAGTAATCTCAATTTACTTCATTTGCTCCCTCTCTTCACCCTTTTCACTACCATACTATTCTATAACACTATAATCTTTGACATCTAACACATTTTATCCTAATCTTTAACTCATTTTTACCCTTTTTCCTACAATAATTTATCATAGTGCTATATAACCTTTAATGTCTAGCATATTTATTTGTTTCAATCATTGACCATTAAGGTCTGCAGTACATCCATGTGAAATACAAAGGAATTTGTATTATTTGAATGGCCAGATGATGAATATTGTATTTTTCATTACTACCCGTATATGCCACCATTTATACTAACAATAACTAGGGTGATTTGTGTAACTGTTAGACTTCAGTGGTTCCTATTCCTAGTGTTAGAATATTCCTAGTGGTAAGAATAGTGATAATTTGTGCTATTTATTATCTTTGTGAGTATTCTGTAACATTCAGAAGTTAAAATCAGGATAAAATGAGGCTGTTTTGGTGTCTGTGCTACACACAACATTATAGGTAGGACCTGTGCCAAAGTAACCATATCACATGCTGACACTGGCCTGATAAATCTACCTCATCCTATCAGCAGCACAATGTTGACTTTATGTCCATGCACCATTTTATTGTAGGTGAAGGTGGATGAAACTTGTAGAGATAGATGTGACTATAATTATATTTAGATGTGAGAGGTTTGCTATGTTTAAATGCACTAATGCAATACTAATCCAATAGCAAACATACTTTGCTCGAAATTGTTGATTATTGTTAAGGTGATAGTTATAATGTTTATCATTAACAACAAAAGATAATACCTTCCTTGTATGATTCTATGAAGCACTACTATAAAGGATGCAAAATGTTGTTTATTAAAATATTTATGAAGAGATAGAGAGAGAGAGAGAATTTGAAGATTTCTATAGTCAGTACATGTAAAAGAGAGAGAGAGAGAGAGAGAGAGAGAGAGAGAATTTGAAGATTTCTATTGGCAGTACATGTATAGACATATTTGTTTTCCAGGATGGTGTTAGAATCTGCCCTCGGCTGGTACCAGGGGCGAATAAGTCACTACGATAAACAGTCATGGGAAATAACCGTCGAGCAGAGAATTCTTCAGGGATTATCATATACTCCACGTAAAACAGCTAAACTCAAAACGGAATTGATTGATGTTGACTTAGTAAGAGGTATGTAATTTATTCTTGTGTATACATGTATATGTGAGTGTGCGGGCACACACACGCACATGCACACGCACACAAACACACTCCTGTCATACTTCTGTCTGTTATTATCTGAAATTGGTTAAGATCACCTTCCACATCTTCATATCTTAATCAATACAATTTCTCCAATACAGGATCAACATTTCCAAAGGCAAAACCACAGTCGGGAATATGGCTGGCGGGTTTGCATGGAATATCTCGCATAATACTTTTGCCGTTTTACGCATCATGGTGGATTCGAGAGACTTCATGCACAGGCTTCTTTGTGGTCTTGTCAGTGTACAGCTCAATACTCATGTCTGGAATCATCATGTTTTGCTGTAGGAATGATGAAGTGATTCTTAAGGTTAGTTTTATTAGTTATGTTCTCATGTTGTTGTTTTTTGGGGGGGAGGGATGGAGGTTGGTTATTTGATGTGCAAATAAGGAGTACTCTTTGAACTTTTTTGTGAAAAACAGTTTATCAACAGCACCTGAAAAATGAAGTTAGAGTGTTCTTAGGATACAGATATTTGGAACATGGCTGGGACACTGCTGAAACATACCAATTTTGATAAGTTTCAGCTTTGTGATAGTTTGTTGTCCTTTTAAAGTTGGGCTCAATGTGTCAAGTACACTAATGGTTAGAGAAAATGATTAGAGGAAAGAGGAAAAGTAAGAATTAGAGGAAAAGGGAGAAATAGAAACAGTAAAAGAGAGAAATAGAAACAGTAAAAGAGAGATATGAATATAACAAGTATAAAAGGGATCCAGAATTCAGAGTGAGGCTAATTGTATTTTTAAGTTAAATGAAAAAATGCTCATTATTCCTTGAAGATGGCAAAGTTCAGAGTTATGTGTGGACATAGGATATGGAAGTTTTTTTATTCTGTCTACTTTCATTCACAATTAATTCATCAAAGATTGCTTTCATATGGATAGTTGAAATATGGTTAGTTTTTTGGGGTAGGGGTAAATTTTGCTAAGTTTGATCCAGTCAAAATGCAAATCAGTTGCCATATTGTAGTCATTTCCATAAGATCTACCTTTTTTTTTTTTTTTTTTCTTAATGATATCAGTTGGATACTATGTGAGATTACTTAATTTTAGGGATATTATTCAATTTGATATTTAGGATATGACAGTTATTGACAAGCAACTTTTTAAAGATAGTGTTGAAATATGGTTTGATTTGCAATGCTATTGAAGAAGATTTAATTTATCATTACCTTAATACATACATACCACATTATTAGTTACTTAACATTAAGTTTTCCCACAGGACATTCCAGCATCAGAAGTACTACTGCCGTGTGTAGTGATTTTGGTGTTAAGTGTGATTCATTCTCAAATTGTATGCACGCGCCATACAGGAATATCGTCCCCGAATCACAGCCGAGGACCGGTAGGCATAAGACATGGGAGAAGGATGAGGTCATTACGAAGAAGTGTCTCACTGAAGGGACGGGGTAAGTAGAAGCAGATGAATGAATGATGTCACAGGTGAAGAAATAGTAATGTATGTACTTTTATGAAATATATGAAAGAGGATTTTTAATGATGAAAATTAGTCTAGGTATAATGTTAGGAAGCTTAAGCATTATTTGATGACATGGGGGTTTGGCATAGATTATACGAGTATTATTTGTATTATTAGAATATATATTATAACCATTATATCTAAATTACATTCTGAAAAGGTATTTCAGAAGATATTAGCCCATTTGTCTTGGGTGTGTGTACTATCCATTGTAGTTTTTTGTGAATTTTGTTGCATGAATATGGCTCCACTTGTGCTGCGCTACCAAGGAGTCAATTAGTAGGCCCTAGTGACCGCATCTGATTTCCCCATTCCTTGAGGTTGTAGAAAAATGTTTTTTTATTCTCTAATACTAGTAATAGAGATACTATTATTATTATTGGGTTTATAATTATTATGATTTTATTAAAATACTAATAATGGTAATGACAATAACATAATGAAAAAGAAGCTTTTGAAAAATCAAAGAAAAAGGGGAAACAGGTGAGATAGTTAGGACTAATAATTGACGTCTAGGTGACTAAGCACTTGTAGAGTCATCTGATCTATTAATGAACTAGTATTACAGTGGGCATGGCATTAATTCTTGCTATCTTGGTCTGATTGGCTTAAGTTGTTGGTTCAGAAATTTTGTAGAAAACATTATTTTGTGCATTTTCAGATTTTACCTTTTTGCTTTCCAGGTAAATGTGCATGTAGCAGTGCTAGGCGTGATAATACAAGGTTATCTGTTAATCCACCTAAGAAACACAACAGGTCACCATTTAAAACATTCAGGTACCTCACATGTGATTAATTGATTTTGTCTCCAAGCATTTGTTTTTTTGTTTAGTAACACAGACAAATTAAATGCACACACACACACACACACACACACACACACACACACACACACACACACACACACACACACACACACACACACACACACACACACACACACACACACACACACACACACACACACACACACACACACACACACACACACACACACACACACACACACACACACACACACACACACATACAAACACACACAAACACACACAAACACACACAAACACACACACACACACACACACACACACACACACACACACACACACACACACACACACACACACACACACACACACACACACACACACACACACACACACACACACACACATACACACACACACACACACACACACACACCATCAAGTTATATATACTCAGGATCACAAATTGGTGTAATTAGCTCTGAATTCAGTAACAAAAGATGTAGTATAATGCCTAATTATTTAAGAAATTGCTGGTTATTATATTGATGAAATTTTCCTTTCCTTAAATCAGATCTCATTCAGAGGAACCAAAGCATGAAGAGGTATATCCGTTACGTCCACGTTCAGCCTCTGAAAACAATGTTGCCCCCTGTGTGGACTCTAAAGGCAAACCGAGCATTATAATTTTTTCGTCTGGCTCCTCTCAGAACATCAAGGCAGATGAACAGTCCAGTTCTTCTGCCACTACCTCTTCCAGTGATAGGAGTCCAGTGGCAGGTATTGTGGAAGGCAAGGGGGAGATATTCATTGACCAGCTGAAAAAAAAGAGACTACAGGAATTTTGTCCAGATGACAACGGTATTGATGATGCGAACACTCCCCTGGACGGAAGTGATGGGAGACAATGTAGGGATAAGGAGATACTAGTTGATGGCTGTAGGACTGAGAGTTGCTTGTTGAAAAGCAAGTGTGAGGGAAAAAATAGCCTGCTGCAAACCCCTGGTACTGAGGACATTGCACCAAGTATACACCTTAAGCTTCCCAGTGAGAGACCAGATGTTGATGGGGGTAGTGACGGAGGAGAGGAAAGTGGCATGGGGGATTTTGAAGGCCCAACCACCGATACTGACAGCTGGAACATGAAGAAGACTGCAAGGCGTTCTTGGTGCTCTTGTTCTTGTGGGAAGGTGAGAAATAACACCCAGTTGTTTGTAAAGATTAGGAATACTTTTTACTTGCATCATGGTTTGGAATATTAACCCTTTTGTTGTGCAATACCTCATATTATCCAACTATCCCTCCTTTTTTCTATTACTTTGCAATGCTTCATATGAACTGGCTTCTTTGCAGAATCATTTGAATAATCAGCCACTGTGTATTACCTGTATACTTGCGTTAACAGCATAGAGGTGCTTGGAAGGCCTTGAACAATGTAAGAGATTGTGGTCTGTGCCGCTTGTGGTTGAGGGCTTGTGTGCATTAGTGACCGGATGTAATAGTATGAAAAGTGGATGTTTAGAGGTGTTATATATTCAGTGAGAAAGGAATGTGTAGGGATGTGTGTACAGTGGGAAATAGATATTTAGAGACATACATTGTACAATAATACATTAGCTTAAAAAGTAATTAGATACAGGACACAAGGGAATAGGGAATATTTACTTGAACACTACCATGATTTTTTTTCTTTCTTTAATATTTATTTATTTATTTGTTTATTTTGCATACAGTACGTTTTAAGATAAAAATAAAAGAAAATTGGACATTATTCCCAAGCCTTAGGCAGGGATAGTCAGCAATGAGGTATAGCACAGGAAAGGATTAGATTTATTATTAAAAAGTAGTATACATCCAGCACATTTGATTTACAGATTAAATTACCTTATTTACCTCTTAGGAAAAGAAGGTTTACTTCTATTCCTGATGGTTATAACAAGCATTAATAATTTTTCTTAAAAACCTAGAGATGTTTTTTTATTGTCTTGAAATACTGTTGTCAAAATTTTAAGATATGTAATTACCTTAACATATTTGTAAAGTAAAAAAAAATCATAAAGAGATGTTAATTAGATAGTCTTTTTGGCATGATTTTTTTTTTATCTCTTGACTTAACTTATTAGACTATAAATTCTCTATTTTATAATAAGACAAAGAAGACATGAAAAGCAAGTAAAAGCTTAAGAGTATGGGTATTGCATTTATCTAGCATGCACAAAGCTTGCATTTTATCTTCATAACACCTTAAGAAATATGCACCTCTTTATTGTCAGAGTTACGTCTAATGTTTATCAGCACTAAAGCACTTTATCTGATGAGGGTGAGTTATGGTCACTCACATAGGCCCTATGTTGAAAACGGTGTTGACCTTTGAGAATGTAAATGTGGTTCCCTTTTATTTTTTTTCTTCATATTTTTAAAAATATATATTTTTAAAAATATAGACACTAATCATGGTTTTGGTTACTCATTTCAAGTTCAGTTGCCTCAAGAAGTGTCTAAGCCCACTGTGTTACTTTCTGTCAAGTACCATAGAAGGGTAAATCCCCATATGGGCATTGTAAAAACAGATACAATAGATATGTGTGTATGCTAGACATCACAGTGGCTTGAAATGTTACATAGTTTGAGTAATGATCAAACCATCATCAGAATGTAGAATGTTAAAGAACTTTTTGAGGCAATTGTACAATACCTCCATATCCAGACAGTAAGTCAATGCCTCTTGTAATCTGTGCCGTATGTAGACCCTATACCTATACCAACAGCCATCTGATACCAGTGCTAGCCACCCCAGCCGCCGTTCCCCTCACAAGCTCCTACCAGTGGCTGTTGAGAGAAGCTCTTGCAACTCCTCTTGTGAAAGCGATGCGGAACAAAGCCCATCCCCACAGTATACGAAGGCTAAGGTAACCCACTAATGCTTCTGCTTACTTAAGCCTTGGAATGCTAGTCTGATATGATAATGTGATAAAAAAAAAATGATCATGGTTCAGGCAACATATTGGCATGTACAGGCAGTGTCTTGCATAATTACTAAGTGTTTATATATAAGTATTTTTTTTTTTTTTTTTTTTTTTTTTGTACATTTATATATTTTTCAACATAGGCATGTAATCAGTTTTTTGATAAACAGATTCCATAAGGATTGTAAGTTTATAAGATCTATTACTAGAGCATAGAAAAGCCAAACATATTAAGTTAATGTATTGTGGCATTGCAAAAGGCAATATCAACAGCTTTCAAGTAAAGATTCCTTAATTTTTCGTTGTTAGTAAATCACTCTAAGGTGTAAAGGTTTTGTTCATATAGCCTTGTGTTATAATCAGCTACAGAAAGTTGTTTAATAACAAGAACAGTGAACAGCTATATGAATTTTGATATAGCTTTTTGTTTTATATATGTTACAGGGTTTTCAGTAGTGCATTTATGTTTTCAGATAATATACAGGCAATTAACTTCTTTTCAGTTCATTTTGTTTTTGAATGAGCTTTACCTATTGCTTTTAGATAGAAATAATGAGAAAAGTTTTTAATTTTTATATCTTATGTAAGAACATGAGTGAGAGAGGTTTTAAACTGAAAATTGCAAGATCAGAATGAGACTAATGCTGAATTAGATGTTTTGTTTTAACTGATGTAAAGATAAACCTTGAATATTATTTGGTACATTTGAATTAAACAAAATTGTAGATATTTACTTCATACAGTAAGGTTCTGTGGAATGAACTAAAAGAAATTAAACAATTTACCATGTAGATTTATATTCTGCACTGTTGGGCTCTTTTCTCCAACCTGCTGCAATATCTTGGAAGGAATTTAATTACACATCTTGCATGGCTTTTTTCCATTAAATTCTGTAAACTGATAAAGTAGACTACTCTCAATGTATGGATTAATAGGTTTAAACAGATCATAAAGACAATTGTGTGTTGAAACAGTAATATTTACTTGGTCACTCAGTTACTTTGAATCTTTATGAACTGTAATGTAATAAAAGTTTGATATGCCCTAAGATGTTGAATACCAAATGAAAACAGATGATCTTAGTCATATTACAAATAAATTAAATTTTAAATTTTTTTCCCATTACTGTACAAGGAAAAATATCCAAAGAAGGCCCATGAATAACAAGGATCATTACTTTATGTTGATATTGTATGTGTTGAATATAGAGGCCAGTGTATAACCACCCGATTTTGGGGGGGAAAAGTAAGAGCAAGATGGTAGCATTGGAAAAACTTGAGAAGAATTTACCTTGGGAAAAAAAGTTTTTTATTATGAAAAAAAGAATGTGAAATATGAATCATGATTAACAGAAATCTGATATAAACTATCATTTGTCACTCAAATATTCATACATACAGCACCTGCTCTTATCAAAACATCTGAATAAGTTTCCCCCGCAGCATAGTGAGTACGAATGGATGGGCATAACAACAAACAGTGACGATTTGAGCTACAGCAGTGAGAGTGATGGTGGTTGGGATGACAATGAAGAGTCGGATCAGACTTTCTTGAGGTCGGAGGCATTGGACTGGAACATTCAGGGTTCACCAGCGGCGATCATAACTTCTGCGCCTAATGTATCTGACAAAGGTACTGGAACATTTTGATTAGTTAATTATTGGAGGTAGATATTTTTCTTTTTCTTATTCATTTTACTCTTCTTTTCAATTGGATATGGTGGTGTATGATATGATTATTGGGTTAGGAGTAATGATATATGTATATATTTTGCAAAATTTAGTTTTTAATTTTTTTTCAGATTCCAATTTTATTCTATCAGATTCCAAAAGTATCTGCAGACTGAAATGAATTTGAATATGATTTATCCAGTTATAGTGAGGTGAAGTATTTCATCAACAATAATCTTGATATTTATTATATACAGAGGTCACTTTTCTCCAGATTGGATTCTAAAAAGACTAATGTGATTATTTTCAGCCTCTCATGGATTTAATTTTATGGATTGAGATTGGTGTATTGAGTGCAATGTTTTTTTGTCAGGTTTTATTAACCTGATTCATGCTATGGAAAATCCAAATCCAGAATAAAGGTTTTGTTTTTTTGTATTACTTCAGTGTTTGGTCAAACTGGTACTATATGTAATAATCGGGATCTTTGTGTTTTTACCTCCAAACAGTCAGCTGCAAAATATGGGAAGAAGCTGAGGTGAAGAAAGTTGACCTCTCTGTCTTAGACATTTCTTCAGCAGTTATATCAAAAGTGGATAGTTTGCATCACACGACTCATTATCTTCAGTTTGGTAAGTGTTTTTATTTTTCATATTTATTATTGTATTGTTATTATTGTATTGTTATTATCTTAGGGGGGAGGTCTATTCTCACTAGATAGTATTGGGCCTTTCCATGCTGATGTAATTTGCAAGATACAAGAAAAAAGGTGTTAAGATTTTAATTGTTGCTGAGTATGAGAACAAAGGCTTGGTATTATATCACATTACTCATGAAAATGATTAACTTATGTTTTATTTGCTAGGATTTCTATACTTTTAGTCTTCATTCAAAATTTATGAATTAGACTATTGGAGCATGTTGAAATTTCATTAAGATTATTTCCCAATGAGTAAATAGGATTTAAATGTAAGTTTGAGACAATGACTGGGGCATTGTCTACCTATAGCCCGCTAGGTTGTTTCTAGGTCATACATATTCAGAAGGGAATTAAATTAATACCAGGCCCTTCTATCTGTAATATCTCAGATAGATACTAAGATTTAAGCACTGTTTTGCTAGTGTCCAGATAGTACTAGTAGTCTTGGAGTTATTTCTAATAGAGGCAGCTGGTTGCTTTGCATTTATGGTTGCAGAAAATAATTAAGGAGTACACACATTGTTGTTATGAGTACATCAGTAAGCTGAGAGGTCTTATTACTCTCAGTGCTCTGTTTTTTAGTGCCCTAAAAAGTATTTTTTAATCTGTGAGTTAACAAATTAACTTGTGAAATCTAGAGATATCATTCATCAATTTAATTTTGGGGAATTTGCTCTTTTTTCAGGACTAACCATTGCCATAGTGATAGCTTTGGTACCAAGCATATACAGAGTTGATTATTCTGCTCTTGGAAATTTCTTGGACACTGTGGTTACATCTGACTCTCAAGATTGGATCCCAGCATTTAAGGAATTGTTAGAGAAGGTATTCACAGGACTGCTTGGTGGGAATATGTGGTAAGGGAGAAGCTGCAATGTATTTTAGTGTAGCAGTATTTTGTATTGTGTTATTTCTATAACCCTCATAAGATGCACTGTCTTTTGATCTGATGTGGCATATCAATGCACTAATCAACTGCTTCTGTCTACTGTAATTTAGCTTACAGAAAATGTTTGTTATATTTTTGTAATCTACAGATCTAAATGTATGTTATGAGACATGAATATCATGTACATTTTCCTTCATCTTTTTGGAAGAGGTACCCTTCCTCCAATAAAAGGACTTGGGGTTATCCCTACTTGTTATACTTTGTCGTTATGTAAAGCTGTTTTGATG
Organism: Penaeus vannamei; assembly: GCF_042767895.1. NCBI lineage: Eukaryota > Metazoa > Arthropoda > Malacostraca > Decapoda > Penaeidae > Penaeus > Penaeus vannamei. Next base: position 12,465,912 of record NC_091590.1, on the reverse strand, counting down.
TACTCTATTAGAAGTACTAGTTTCACATTAATCTCACTTGAATAAACCTACTGATGTATGTCATGAGTAAATGATAACCCCTTTTGAACAGTCCATAATTATGGATGTCTAAAATTAAAATATATATGTTTCAGGTCTTCGATTGTAATTCTGTTGAGTGCTATTAATAGACTTTGCCTGGCTGGAGGATTTTTTTTCCTACTGTCTGTAGCGGAGAGAACTTTCAAGCAGCGGTTTCTGTATGCCAAACACTTCTGCTATCTTACATCCGCCCGCCGAGCTAGGTAAGCATACTTCTGTGGTAGAAACTGTGTATGTTTTATGATAGAGTGCAAAATTGTTAACAGACTTAAGAATTTGTGTATGTGTGTGTGTGTGTGTGTGTGTGCGTGCGTGCGTGCGTGCGTGCGTGCGTGCGTGCGTGCGTGCGTGCGTGCGTGCGTGCGTGCGTGCGTGCGTGGGTGCGTGGGTGCGTGTGTGTGTGTGTGTGTGTGTGTGTGTGTGTGTGTGTGTGTGTGTGTGTGTGTGTGTGTGTGTCTATATGTAATTCAGAGCTAATTACACCAATTTGTGATCCTGAGTATATGTAACTTGGTGTGTGTGTGTGTGAGTGTGTATCTATTTGTATGTATGAATATGAATATGTGTGCATATACTTTTTTTTTTTTTATTCTATATGATGTTAATGATGTTTTTAAAAATAAGAAATGATAACATTTTCAAAATAATTTCATTATTTAATAATTATTTCAGAAAATATGATCTACCTCACTTCAGACTCAACAAAGTTCACAATATTAAAACATGGCTTTCTGTACGCTCATGCTTGAAGGTGAGATTTAACTTTGAAATTAACATCGTTCTGTGCTATATCCCTTTTTTATTGGAAGTATTTTAATAATCTCTTATATGCAGAGAGAGAATTTTTATTGAAAGAAATGTGTAGAATGTACTCTGTAGATTAAGAATCTAAAGAATGGAGAGTGTGAATGTAGGAATAAATGATTTTCAAATTGTTTAACTTCTGCTTTGAGATAAAAAGCAGCATCCATTAAAATTGTATTTTTAACCATCATTTCCACTGCTGGAGTACTTTTACAAATATTTATCTGTGTGTATCAGTTATTGCTTACTCATGAAGGATTTTTGTAAAGAATCTGGTTGAAAATAAATTGCTAGAACCTGCAATGTTGCATGAAATGATGTGTAATTCCCCCATTTTTATAGAAGCAATAGTAAGAAGTTATCATATATATACATATATATATATATATATATATATATATATATATATATATATATATATATATATATATATATATATATATATACTTTTTTTTCTCCTTTTAATTATTATTTTGATGATGATGATGATAATGATGTGAGTGTGAAGTATGGTTACTCAACTTATGATGTACCAATAACTTATAACCAGTATGTGACATGCAATAGATTTTCGTAACCTTGATTATTTTTTCATGATCCTTTTATTTTCCTTTCATTTTACTGCAACAGAAACGAGGCCCCCAGCGATCGGTGGATGTAATCGTTTCTGCCACGTTCTTCATCACTTTGCTACTTGTGTCATATCTCTGCTTTGAACTGCTAAAGGAAGATGATAAGTCACAACACACACTGTACAATTGTGAGCTTTTTTTCTGGTATGTACTGTGATTCCTTTGCTCTTGAAATCACTTTCTCTTCAGCAGAGGGAGGTTGGGGCAGTTTTAAGAACATTGTAGCAAAAATAGATTATTGCATGGAAGTGATAGAGTCAATTATTAATACTTTTGTATTCTCTGATGCAGCATATCAGATAAGGAAATTAATTATGCCTGCAGTCTTTAACATGTATGTTATTACAAGATTCAATTTTATTGCACTTCTCTTGTTTTGACTGTAATATTCCTTGACTTGTAAAAGTTTTTGGATGTTTTACACGCACTTTTACATTCAGTGACATGGTTGGGAGAATGCAGGGTGAAATAGGGTGGCTTTGTGCATGTAAGTTATAGAATATATATCTTTAGAGCCTCAAGCAAAAGTATTAACCAAAGATATGCTGTCCATAGATTAGCATAGTACACTGTATTACATATTTAAATAGTATTTACAAAGCATCTTTTTAAAACTTATTGAGACTAATACTCTATGTTAATTTACCAAGTGCATTAAATGTTTCAGGTGTTTTGCAATTGGCATCTACCTAATCCGCTTCATGACGTTGGGAGCAATGATCAACAAGAAGTACTCTAGCTTATCAGTACTCATAACTGAGCAGATCAATATGTATTTACACATGGAGCAAAAACCCCAGAAAAAAGATGAACTCATGTTAGCAAACAATGTTCTAAAATTGGTCTCTGTCCTGCTGAAGGTAAGTCAGGCTTTGATAATAATAATAATGATTTAAAGAAAGGTAATTTTGTATAGTTTAATTAAATAATCTGGAGGTTTTATGGAAACGTTAACAAAGATATATTTTGCTGTTTATAACAGTAAAATTATGGATGAATATTTAGATACTGATTTTGTATTCCTTATTCTTTTTATGATTTACAAAATTATATTAAAATTGAGAACAATTTAGGGTGATGTCATGGGTGTTGGCTCTGCTGGAAAAGTTCGTGTGGAAATGATGCAGTGAAGAAACTCTGAAGTGCTGGTACTAAATCATTATTGTATACATTTTAGCATTTGAGTTTTGAACTGCCAGAGACAGGGAATAGTCATTAAAAGATTGAAAAAAAGGAAAAAAATATTTTGTAATATATATTCAATTTGGGTATTTAAATTGCTAGAATATGAAAATTCATTACAGAGAGTTATTTTGAGTATGTTGTTCTATTTACAACATACTCAACTTCACTATTTAATTTTTTAAGAGCTAATAAATAATTATGATTTTGAATACTTAATCATTGTAATTTGTCTTTTGATATATTATTCAAACTTACAAATAGTCTGTGTTTCAAATATAGTCCCATTACATTTTTGTCTTTCAGTATTTGAACTCATAATCCATTTATTTTTTTCTTCATTATTTCCAGGAACTAGAGAGTCCATTTAAAATTTCTGGGCTCTCGGCAAATCCCCTGCTGTACAACATAACCCGCTTGGTTGTCCTCTCAGCTTGCTCTGGCGTTCTCTCAGACCTTTTAGGTTTCAAACTCAAACTTCACAAAATTAAGTTTAAGGAGTGAACCTATGCTTTCTGATGAGAAGAAAAATAAATAGAGATGAGAATCATATAACCGATAGATGTAATTGATATAAATTACAGTACTTATATGTAAATCTGAATAATGGTATATTGCTTTAATCTGTTAAGTAGCTTTGAAAGTATGCAGATGACATATCCAGTGTGCTGCCTTTTATAGTGACAGCAATTTTTAAGGTCTCATTTAGATTTTAGAGGAAGTATGACCAATTCACCCAATATAATATTTTTAAAATTGACAAATTGAAAATGCTGTTCATTTTTAAATTTTTTTATGTGTAAATGTGATATTGTTAGAAGCTAGTGTAAGTATTCCATGACAATAAGATTTTAAAAGAGAGAGAGAGAAGGAGAAGAAAGGAGAGGAAACAATTCAATGTGATAATAAAAGGGTGTGATGGATATCTTATAAGTTTTAGGAGAGAGTGAGAATACGAGAGTATTTTGAATTTATGTAAAGTTCAAAAATTAAAAACATTTTAAGGCAAAGGTCTCTCTTTTATATTCCTGATAATTTTGGTGTTGCAATAAACTCATATGTGCCTCTATGATGAAGTCAGTAAGTAACCACAAGTATATGCACACACACACACACACACACACGCACCGCACACGCACACACACACACGGATGCACACATACTTTTTTATTTTCTTTCAATACTTAACCCATTGGCGCCGGGTGTCACGTACGTACATGCCATGGCTGTTGTGGACCAAACGCCGCGGGCATCATGCCATGTCCATTTCCGCGCTACTGGCTCGTCGGACGGAGGTTGTTTTTCTCCACTAGTAGCGGCTTTATTTATATGGTAAAGATTTTAGGCAATGGCACCTAAAGTGAAGGTAAACCTTCAAAATTTTAATATTTTTATAAATTTTAGAAAAATAAAAGCTTTTAGGTGCTATATGTCGCTCGCAAACTACCGATCGAGCCGGGCACAAACAGGGGAAACTGCCAGTGCGCGCCAACAAGCCAGCGCATACGTAAACTTGACAAAATTTTTACCCGTCGCTGATGGGTTAATGTAAATATCTCCAAAAAGCACAACTAGAAAGCTTCCCAAAGTACAGGCAGTGTCAATTATGTTACTGACTTTAAAAATGTATTTTATGTTAGCTGTACTAACCCAGAACTGGAAGTAGTCCAATACAGATTTTTATCAGATACTTCCACACACACATACACAATAGAATGTGCATGTGTGTGTCCCTACAAATACACTACACCAAGGATTCTGGCTAGACAGTGAAAGATTCTCTTAACTTACTGATATCCACAGAATGTTCTATATAAACCTTGGACATATTTAACTCCAGTCATCTTAGTAGTCACAAGGTTGACTGTAATTTTAAATCTTCCTGTCAATGGTGTTACGAAGTTGTAAAAGGAGAGGTGGGTACATGCATTTGTTTTTGGCAATGTACCAGTACTATATCCCCCCCTATCTCTTGCTCATTGTTGTCATGGGGGAAAATTGAGGATGCAGACTGAGGTCCAACATACAGGATCACCCCTACCTTGGACCTCAGCTCTCACCTCAACTATTTTGCATGGTCTTTTCTTCTACCTCTCTCCTTTTCCTTCTCTTCATCCCCTGCTGTCGACTTTCTAAGGTGTGACAGCAGTGCTGAAAGGACTGAAAGGCTGGCTTTGGGTCAGTCCTGAATGGCCTCAAGGAGCCATAGTATTCCCTTGATTAATCGTCTACTCCTTACCTCTTATGGGGACCCTATGGGTTATACCATTTCTTTTCCCCATTTATTTCAGGCTTACCATGGCCAGTAATGAAGGTTTTTTACCCTTATTAGGGGCATTAAGACACTCCTTCATCAACTTGCCTATCTAAGTATGATTTCAATGGGTTCGCGACCCCTGCCTTTCCTTTGACCACGACTCCGACCACTGATACTAACACTTCCTTCTTGATGTTTACTAACTCTGTCTATTCCAAACTATCCACCCAGGTCATTACTAAACCTTCAGAATGCATCCCTTCCTCTCTCCGAACATTATCCACTCCATCTACAATCTTCTTCATTGTCTACATCCTCCCCCTTCATTACTACTCATCATCCTTCTTGTCCTCCTCCCCACAGTACTACTTCACTCCACACCACAGCATCTTCCGCCCGCCCTCGTCCTTCTACTGCTTCCACGTCAGCAAACCTTTTGAGTACTCTTTTTGGCCCAAGTGGGATCGATTCTCAGTGATCCTCCCTTATTACGTGTACTGGAACTGTCTCCATCTCCCTGACTGATTGTCCTGTTTATGACAAGGACTGGACAAACTGTGAAAATTATCTACTTGCCTGCCTTGTTAACTATGGTGCAGTGGCAGTACAGTGCTACACCATTCCTCCCAGAAGCCAGCATCAATACTACACCAATATTGCTAAAATTAGTTTTAGTAGACATGATCTCAATGAAGTGGATTGCCATCTCTACAGTCTCAGAACTATTGTTGCTTTGGACACTCAGCGAAACACTGTCGCTACACAGCTTGCTGTCCTCTATATGCCCAACCTAGTCATGACCGTTCAAACTGCTTTGCACAATCATGTACATGTGCCAGTTGTGGTGGCTCCCATAATATATTTTATAAGAGCTTGCCCTGCCTACAAGCTCCAATGTGAGGTAGCAGTTCTCATATTTAAACTAGGCTTCACTGTATGTGAAGCAGAGCCAAGAGGTTTTTCTCTTTCTACTCCCGCCCAATCCCTTGCCCGTTGTTGTCGTGGGGGGGCTTAGAAGACGGAGACTGAGACCCAATGCAGGGATCTCCCCTGCCTAGGGCCTCAGCCCTCGACTCAACTAATTTTGCATGGTCTTTTCCCCCTCCAACTTTCTGTTTCCATCCCTTCTCCAAACCCTTCTACTATCTACTTCATAAGTTTTGAGAGCCGTGCTGAGAGGATGAAAGGCTGACCTTGTGCCAGTCCTGAACGGCTTGCGGGAACTATGGGCACGGTACTCCCGACTTATCTAGCCCTTACCTTTCACTAGCGATGGAGGTGGACCAGTTGATGCCTTTTATATAATCCAGGTTCCCCATGACCAATAATGAAAATGTAATCCCTTTATTAGAGGTAATGAGGCTAGCCCCTTTATCAAATAGCCCCAACCCAGGCTCTCCTTTGACCACGGCTCCGAACACTGAAACTACTACCCACTCTTCAATGCCTACTAGTGCATTACCCACCCAAGTAGAGAATCAATCTCAAGAAGACATTCCTACCCACCCAAATTCCTCAAATTCATCAACTCTACACCCGCAACTTTCATCAAGCAACCAATCCTCCCTTATTACTGCCTCACAGCCTTTTCTCCATCATTCCGTAATACTCCCTCTTCCACACGTCCCCGACCATCCACCACCACCAACCCTACAGATATCTTAAATACTCTGTTTAGCCCAGCTAAATGGGACCGAATTTTCGTGATCCTTCTACAGCTCCTTACTCAGGCAACACTCTTCTCTTTCAACAATGCCACCAAAAACAAGTAGGTAGAGTCCCTTTCTATACCAGACGCGATTGCACCCGTCTTGTAACAGTCAGATCAGAAACTGAATTTAACTGATCATTCTGGCAACCCCATTCCTGCAGAACCTCATCCAACCCTTAATACCTGTACCGGAACTGTCTCTCTCTCTCCCCAGCAAACTGCCCAGTCGATACCAAAGATTGGTCAGACTGTGGAGAAGACTTATTAGGATGCCTCAAAGACCAAGGTGTGAAATCAGTACATTGCTACACCATTCCTCCTACAGGTCAACGAAAGAATCCGACCAACATTGTTAAAATTACCTTCCGTACACATGGCCTTCCCTTACGAATCTACATCGGTGTACAATCCCTCCCTGTTCGACCATACCAACCCCCTCCCCGTCAATGTCAAAACTGTTGGCGCTTTGGACATCCTGCCAAACATTGCCGTTCCACAGACCGATGCCCCATATGTGCCCAACCTGGTCATAATCGATCAAACTGCTCAGCACAAACACGAACATGTGCTAACTGCGGCGGCCCCCATAATGTATTTTATAGAGGCTGTCCCACTTATAAGTTTGAATCTGAGGTAGCAACTCTCAGATACAAAAATGGTCTCACTTTACGTGAAGCCAGACAAGAAGCACGTCGACAAGGTTTCTCTCATACTCCATAATCTAGTAACTGTTCGCTCAGCCCCTCCTCCTCCACCCCAAGAAGTCCCAATTTCCACTTCTCCATTCTACCTCCCTCAGACCAATTCCTTTGCCACTCTAAACCCAGACACCCTAATCTCAACCACAGCTCCAATCTCAACTACAGCCCCAATCACTACTACATTCTACCCCCCCCCCTCAGACTAAATCTTTTACCACTCCAAACCCAGACACCCCAATCTTAACCACAGCTCCTATCTCAACTACAGCCCCAACACCACCCCCTCTCCCTCCCCACACTACCCGCAGTAGACAGACTAAACGTTCTAACCCTTCTTCCCCTACAGCACAATCACCTCCACCTACCTTCACCTTTATTCCTGAGACACCAGTCTCCTCTTCCACCCTCATAAGAAAACCTTTATCCCACAAAACTCCCCAACCAACTCCACTGCAGAAACAATTAACTTCTCACCAAACTCTCCAACCAATTCCACTGCAGAAACATTAAATAACATCCAAAGTTATATGCTTAAGACAGAAGATCCCATAACTCATGCTCCTTCCACACTTGAAGTGGTTGCCGATATTCATACCTCTCCTACTAATATTCCCCCTACACCCCTTCCTCCTACTCCCTCTCAACACAACTTAACCCCCTCAATCCCGTCCATCACTGATATCCATACTCCAAACACCCATCCTCCTGATATCCATCCCCCTCGTACACCCCTTCCTCCTACTCCCTCTCAACACAACCTAACCCCCTCAATTCCGTTCACCAGCGATATCTATTCTCCCAATACCCATCCTCCTGATATCCATCCCCCTCTTACTCACAGCACCCCTACACCCCTTCCTCCTAATTCCTCCCAAGACAACACATCCCCTTCAACTCAAACTATCCATCCTTCCGATATCCATCCTCTTAACACTAATACTCCCCCCACATCTACTCCATCCCAACACAACCCACCCCCTTCAACCCCAACTATAGGCACATTCTCCCTCCCTCCATCCCCTCTATCCTTTGCACTCCCTCCCGGATACACACGAGAATCGCTCATGTCACAACAATGCCCTAGCTCCTTCCCCTTCAAATTCCCCAACACGTACTTGCGTTATCATTCGTAAATCAACTAAGAAATAGCTCTCCTACATTGGAATATTCGCGGTTTCCGCTCTCATAGACCAGACGTACGTCATATCCTTGCTTCTTATAATCCATCTATTATCTACCTCTGTGAGACTTTCCTCACACACCCTCCTATTCCAATTCCCAATTACCATTTTATCTCTTTCCCACACTCCCTTTATGTCTCATCTATACTTATCCATCATAAAACACCTTATGTCATACCTCCCATACAAACTTCTGTCCTGTGCACAGCTATTCGCATCTTTCTTCGCCGCTGGATCACAGTGATTTCAGTCTACTTCTCCCCATCCCATCCCATTGACTTTACTGCCTTTGAAACTCTAATTTCCCAACTCCAACCACCTTTCCTCCTAGTTGTAGATTTCAACTGCCGCCAACTCTACCACCAACTCCCGAGGCCGATCTCTAGAACGCTTCCTCTCCACAAATACCCTAATTATTCTTAATTCAGATCGCCCCACACTTTGGCATGCGCACACAATCCTTTTCATGCCTTGACCTCTCTCTATGCTCTCCTACTTGACATTTAGATTTCCATTGGTCAATTCTAGACCACTTCCCCTATAGTGACCACTTCCCAATACTCCTTTCTCCTACTTCATATATACCACTTCCTAATCCTCCACGCTGGTGCTTTGATAGAGCTGACTGGCATACTTTCACTTCACTCTCTACTACACCTATCCCTCCACCCCCCTTACCGTCCATTTCAGATATGCTACATTGTTTTACAACCACGATCCTAAGAACTGCCTATACAGTCATTCCTCGAACTTTAAGACCTTATACCTCTAAATGTGGAATTCTGATTGCACCAAAGCGCTTCGCTTAAAACGAGCAGCCTGGAACGGCTATCGCTACAAACGAGGCACCCCTCCCCAGCTATCAGCCCTTATTTCCTTTAAAAGAGCATCTGCCCATCTTCGCCGTACAATTAGAAACAGCAAAACAAATAGCTGGCAAAATCATGTTTCCTCAATTACATCTACATCTATTTCAGCTGTTTGGCGACGGATCCATAAACCATCAGGCAAACATCCTCCCTATCATGCACCCGTCCTCCATATTCGAGATATTCTCATCTCTGAGCCTGTCGAAGTAGCTAATGAACTGGGGCCGGATTCTCAAACGCGTTAAGGCACCATATCTCCTTAAGGCGCTTTAACTTACGGCCACGATCTTACGACCCATGCACAGAGCAAGGAACCCAAAATATTGGCGCGAGTTAAGGCGCCCTCGGTTAAGGCAGGGGGAAAGCAGCCTTAGCGAGTTACGGCCCTAGAGCAATTAATACAACATTAGAATTTGTAATTTACTCAATTATAGTGTCATTAGGTGTACTTAAACCAATTGTGGACTACTAGATAAGGCAACAAGTGTAGTATTCCAACATAACTGTGATTTGCTTTTCACGATAGATGGAACCACACACCGTTTTTTGAGTGAATAGAGTAATTTTGTAATAGCTTTCGTCGTGTTCCGAGCGAATCTAGCGCTTATTTCCTTCGCAAACGAAGTATAACTACGATATCGATCCCGATAGCTGGGGAGAGCATGATGCATATTAGTTAATTTGGGGGGTAATTTCGAGATATATCGGTAGAATACTAGCAAATATAGTATATTGACATTTCTTTTGCCACGTGATGACCTATTCCATATCTGATTGGTTCTACTGAGAGTCGATGTTCACATCACGTTCACGCTCGAATCTAATTGGCTCATATGATTTCCCTTGGCCACGTCATCCGCTACAAATCTGTCTGATTTTCCGTCACTCTTAACGATTTTTTGTCATTTGTCGCGGCGTAGGAGGCGTAAGCTTACTGCGGCTCCTGGAAATCGTAAATTTTATACCCTCTGTAACACCGTTATTATCAAATTGCGCAGAAAATGGTATAGAGGCATATTCTTAGAATGATGTGTACTACCACTGGGTAAGCTCAGATTCTTTAAATTAGGTGTGGGGTTGCGTTTTCAATAATACCAGTTTTGTTAAAAAGTTATATCATGCCACGGGCTGGACACAGCGTTGTGTTTACGAAATCAGCTGATTGGCATTTACGGCTTGTGATTGGTCAAGATAACCTAAGAACCGCCTAAAACGGCAGCTGTGATTGGCCACCGAAGATCCGACGCCTGAAGTGATTTGCGGCGCTGCGGGACTTAAGGTAGGGATAAGGCGCCTTAAAAAAACGTTTGTGCATACGAAGCTACGTCCGAGATACGGCGCCTTTGACAGGCCTTAACTTAGGTCGCCGCAGGACGGTTAAGGCCTCCAGCGCGCCTTAACTTAAGGCTCTTTTGAGAAACCGGCCCCTAGGCAACTATTTCAGCCAGGTCAGTATTGGCTCTCACCTTTCCCTACACTTTTCTTCCATTAAAGACATCAAGGAACGCACCCCTATTACCTTCACCCTATCCTCTGATGAGTCCTATAATGCTCCTTTTTTTTCTGGACTCAACGCTACATTACAGTCGTGCCGCAACACTCATGAAGGCTCTGATGGTATTCACTATCGTATGCTCCGACACCTCCCATCTTCCTATCCTTCCTTTTAACTATTTTCAACCACATATGGACGTCAGGAAATTTTCCTTCTCATTGGCGAGGTGCTCTTATCCTACATTTCTTAAAACCCAATAAATCAGGTACCCTACCCCAAGATTACCGCCCCATAGCTCTAACTAGCTGCTTGTGCAAACTACTAGAACGAATGGTTAACTTCCGTTTAATGTGGTACCTTCAATCTCATAATCTCCTTTCCCCTTCCCAGTTTGGTTTCCGACGTGCCCGAAGTACAGCAGACCCACTTGCCCATTTCGAGACATACATTACATCGGCATTTGCACGCCATGAATCCGTATTAGCCATATTCTTTGATCTAGAAAAAGCATATGATACCACATGGCGATACCATATCCTCCAACAATTGTCCTCCTTAGCTTTACATGGAAACATGGGCATTTTCATTAAATCTTTCCTTTCTAAACGTACTTTCCAGGTCAAAATTGCCTCTTCCACGTCATCATCCTTTCCTCAATTCGAAGGCGTCCCACAAGGAAGTGTGCTTAGTACCACTCTATTCCTTCTTGCTGTAAATGACATAGTCTCAGTCCTACCACCAGGAGCCCGAACATCACTATATGTTGATTACTTAACCATCTATGCATCTGGCACATCTATACCAGATCTCTGTCAGTTCCTACAATCTGCAATAACATCTGTAACTTCTAGGGCCACCAACCATGGCTTTCGCTTCTCTACCTCCAAATCTTTCCCCATCCTTTTCTCTCGCTCACGTACGGTCCCCAAACCCCCACTTCTTATATAACGCTCCACTCCAATACCGTTCTTCTGGCAAATTACTAGGCGTTATATTTGATTCCAAATTGTCCTGGCGAGACCATATCTTGTACATCAAAGAAAAAGCTCAACGCCGCATCCGAATCTTACAAACTCTTTCACACATCTCCTGGGGCTCAGATCTCAAAACTCTCCTCCATCTTCATGTTACCTTGATTCTCTCCACTCTAGATTATGGATGCCATATCTACTCCTTTGCCTCAACCTCTCTTCTTGCTCATCTTGATAAAATCCACCACAGCGGTCTCCGTTTAGCTCTTGGCACCTTCCCTTGCTTCATACCTTTACCTCTTCTGCACGTTTACCAACTCCTCTCCCCATACGCATGGATACCCTCCACTCCCATTCCCCCTTTCCTCACCTCCGACCTCTCCCACTTTCTGTCCATTCCATTCCTCCATGGCTTATACCTAACCCCTGTATTTGCTCCTCAGTTTTCCCTGACCCACCAAAATCAGATATTCCCCCCTCTATCCTTCTCACTCATTTCCTTGACCATGTCTCCATTCATTCCTCCAGCATTCATGTTTACACTGACGGTTCCAAATCCATCTCAGGAGCTGGGTTCGCAGTAACATTCCCAAATTGCACTTTCAAATACACCCTCCCTCCTGAATCTAGTGTCCTTACTACAGAACTATATGCTCTCCTTTTTGCCTTAAGACGCATATACTCATCCTCCTCTTCCTCTTTTAGTATTTTCACTGACTTCCGTAACTCTTTAACCCTCATAAAGTCTATGCACTCGACCAATCCCCTTGTCTGTAAGATCCAGAACTGGTTGTTCTATCTATCCACACGTCACAAATCTGTCAGATTTTGCTGGGTACCCAGCTATATTGGAATCCCTGGCAATGAACAGGCAGATACTCTTGCACGCTGTGCCGCAATGTCCACATCACCTCAACAACGCTTCTCACATATTCCAGCTACGGATTACTACCCCCACTTTAAAACCTTCTTGTATATCTGATGGCAATCTTTTTGGTCAAGACTCCACAACAATAAATTACATACCGTGAAACCATCAATCTCCTCTTGGTCAGCTCCATTTCACAAAAACAGACGTTGGGAGACGGCCCTCGCACGCTTACGTATTGACCACACTCGCCTATCTAATGTCACGCTCAGACCCGCTCCTATGTCCTCTATGTAACGTCCCTCTTTCAGTCCCACACATTTTCTTGTCCTGTCCACGCTTTAATACAGCACGTACCTCTGCCTTTTCACACCCATCCTGTCTTCACCGATCTCCCAACATGTCAGACATCCTTACAGAATCCTACAGCTTCTGTCCTTCCTCAGACACATAAAAATCAGACACATAAAAATCCTTCACTTGATCTAACTCCCTTACCTAAACCACCATAACCTTTTCCCTCATCTTCAACCTTTCAACACCACACTAGATAGTTGACACATAGCAACTATCACCTGACATCCCCCTTTACTATACCTTCCTATAGTGCTATATGACCTCAGATGTCTAGCACATTTATCTTAACCATTAACCATTCTCTTTCTACTCATTCCAAAACTATATATATATATATATATATATATATATATATATATATATATATATATATATATATATATTCACTCCCGAGAAGGACGAGAAGATCACCACCCAGCAGCGGGCCGCCGTCCCCGTCACTCGCGAGGAGACCACCACCACCCAGCAGCAGGCCGCCGTCCCCGTCACTCCCGAGGAGGAGAACGAGGAGGAGACCACCACCACCCAGCAGCAGGCCGCCGTCCCCGTCATTCCCGAGGAGACCCAGCAAGCCGTCGTTCCCGTCACTCCCGAGGAGGAGACCACCACCACCCAGCAGCAGGCCGCCGTCCCCGTCACTCCCGAGGAGGACGAGGAGGAGACCACCACCACCCAGCAGCAGGCCGCCGTCCCCGTCACTCCCGAGGAAGAGATCCGGTAAGCCATCGTCCCCGTCACTCCCGAGGAGGAGGACGAGGAGACCACCACCACCCAACAGCAGGCCGCCGTCCCCGTCACTCCCGAGGAGGAGGACGAGGAGGAGACCACCACCACCCAGCAGCAGGCCGCCGTCCCCGTCACTTCCGAGGAGACCCAGGAGGCCGCCGTTCCCGTCACTCCCGAGGAGGAGACCCAGCAGGTCGCCATCCCCGTCACTCCCGAGGAGGAGACCCAGCAGGCCGCCGTCCCCGTCACTCCCGAGGAGGAGACCACCACCACCCAGCAGCAGGCCGCCGTCCCCGTCACTCCCGAGGAAGAGACCCGGCAGGCCGCCGTCCCCGTCACTCCCGAGGAGGAGGACGAGGAGAAGACCACCACCACCCAGCAGCAAGCCGCCATCCCCGTCACTCCCGAGGAGGACGAGGAGGAGACCACCACCACCCAGCAGCAGGCCGCCGTCCCCGTCACTCCCGAGGAGAAGACCCAGCAGGCCGCCGTTCCCGTCACTCCCGAGGAAGAGACCCAGCAGGCCGCCGTCCCCGTCACTCCCGAGGAGAAGACCCAGCAGTCCGCCGTTCCCGTCACTCCCAAGGAGGAGACCCAGCAGGTCGCCGTCCCCGTCACTCCCGAGGAGGACGAGGAGGAGACCGCCACCACCCAGCAGCAGGCCGCCGTCCCCGTCACTCCCGAGGAGGAGACCCAGCAAGCCGTCGTTCCCGTCACTCCCGAGGAGGAGACCACCACCACCCAGCAGCAGGCCGCCGTCCCCGTCTCTCCCGAGGAGGACGAGGAGGAGACCACCACCACCTAGCAGCAGGCCGCCTTCCCCGTCACTCCCGAGGAGGAGACTACCACCATCCAGCAGAAGGCCGCCGTCCCCGTCACTCCCGAGGAGGAGACTACCACCATCCAGCAGAAAGCCGCCGTCCCCGTCACTCCCGAGGAGGAGACTACCACCATCCAGCAGAAGGCCGCCGTCCCCGTCACTCCTGAGAAAGAGACCCGGCAGGCCGCTGTCCCCGTCACTCCCGAGGAGGAAACCACCACCACCCAGCAGCAGGTCGCCGTCCCCGTCACTCCCGAGGAGGAGACCACCAACACCCAGCAGCAGGCCGCCGTCCCCGTCACTCCCGAGGAGGAGACCACCACCATCCAGCAGCAGGCCGCCGTCCCCGTCACTCCCGAGGAGGAGACCCAGCAGGCCACCGTCCCCGTCACTCCCGAGAAGACCACCACCACCCAGCAGCAGGCCGCCGTCCCCGTCACTCCCGAGGAAGAGACCCAGCAGGCCGCTGTCCCCGTCACTCCCGAGGAGGAGACCCAGCAGGCCGCCGTTCCCGTCATTCCCGAGGAGGAGACCCAGCAGGTCGCCGTCCCCGTCACTCCCGAGGAGGAGACCACCACCACCCAGCAACAGGTCGCCGTCACCGTCACTCCCGAGGAGGAGACCACCACCATCCAGTAGCAGGCCGCCGTCCCCGTCACTCCCGAGGAGAAGACCCAGCAGGTCGCCGTCCCCGTCACTCCCGAGGAGAAGACCCAACAGGTCGCCGTCCCCGTCACTCCCGAGGAGGAGACCCAGCAGGTCGCCGTCCCCGTCTCTCCCGAGGAGGACGAGGAGACCACCACCACCCAGCAGCAGGAGACCCAGCAGGCCGCCGTTCCCGTCATTCCCGAGGAGGAGACCCAGCAGGTCGCCGTCCCCGTCACTCCCGAGGAGGAGACCTCCACCACCCAGTAGCAGGCCGCCGTCCCCGTCACTCCCGAGGAGGAGACCACCACCACCCAGTAGCAGCCCGCCGATCCCGCCAATCCCGAGGAGGAGACCCAGCAGGTCGCCGTCCCCGTCACTCCCGAGGAGGAGACCCAGCATTCCGCCGTTCCCGTCACTCCCGAGGAGGAAGACGAGGAGGAGACCACCACCACCCAGCAGCAGGCCGCCGTCCCCGTCACTCCCGAGGAGGAGACCCAGCAGGCCGCCGTCCCCGTCACTCCCGAGGAGAAGACCCAGCAGGTCGCCGTCCCCGTCACTCCCGAGGAGGACGAGGAGACCACCACCACCCAGCAGCAGGCCGCCGTTCCTGTCACTCCCGAGGAAGAGACCCAGCAAGCCGCCGTCCCCGTCACTCCCGAGGAGGAGACTCAGTAAGCCGTCGTTCCCGTCACTCCCGAGGAGGAGACCACCACCACCCAACAGCAGGCCGCCGTCCCCGTCACTCCCGAGGAGGACGAGGAGGAGACCACCACCACCCAGCAGCAGGCTGCCGTTCCCATCACTCCCGAGGAGGAGACTCAGCAGGCCGCCGTCCCCGTCACTCCCGAGGAGGAGACCCAGCAAGTCGCCGTCCCCGTCACTCCCGAGGAGGAGACCCAGCAAGCCGCCGTCCCCGTCACTCCCGAGGAGGAGACCCAGTAAGCCGTCGTTCCCGTCACTCCCGAGGAGGAGACCACCACCACCCAGCAGCAGGCCGCCGTCCCCGTCACTCCCGAGGAGGACGAGGAGGAGACCACCACCACCCAGCAGCAGGCCGCCGTCCCCGTCACTCCCGAGGAGGAGACCACCACCACCCAGCAGCAGGCCGCCGTTCCCGAGGAGACCCAGCAGATCGCCGTCCCCATCACTCCCAAGGAGACCACCACCACCCAGCAGCAGGCCGCTGTCCCCGTCACTCCCGAGGAGGAGACCCAGCAGGCCGCCGTTCCCGTCATTCCCGAGGAGGAGACCACCACCATCCAGTAGCAGGCCGCCGTCCCCGTCACTCCCGAGGAAGAACCAGCAGGTCGCCGTCCCCGTCACTCCCGAGGAGGACGAGGAGACCACCACCACCCAGCAGCAGGCCGCTGTCCCCGTCACTCCCGAGGAGGAGACCCAGCAGGCCGCCGTCCCCGTCACTCCCGAGGAGACCCAGCAGGTCGCCGTCCCCGTCACTCCCGAGGAAGAGACCACCACCATCTAGTAGCAGGCCGCTGTCCCCGTCACTCCCGAGGAGGAGACCCAGCAGGTCGCCGTCCCCGTCACTCCCAAGGAGGACGAAGAGACCACCACCACCCAGCAGCAGGCCGCCGTCACCGTCACTCCCGAGGAGGAGACCCAGCAGGCCGCCGTCCCCGTCACTCCCGAGGAGGAGACCACCACCACCCAGCAGCAGGCCGCCGTCCCCGTCATTCCCGAGGAGGAGGCCCAGCAGGCCGCCGTTCCCGTCACTCCCGAGGAGGAGACCCAGCAGGCCGCCGTCCCCGTCACTCCCGAGGAGAAGAACCAGCAGTCCGCCGTTCCCGTCACTCCCGAGGAGGAGACCCAGCAGGTCGCCGTCCCCGTCACTCCCGAGGAGACCCAGCAGGCCGCCGTCCCCATCACTCTCGGGGAGACCCAGCAGGTCGCCGTCCCCGTCACTCCCGAGGAGGAGACCCAGCAGGTCGCCGTCCCCGTCACTCCCGAGGAGGACGAGGAGACCACCACCACCCAGCAGCAAGCCGCCGTCCCCGTCACTCCCGAGGAGGAGACCACCACCACCCAGCAGCAGGTCGCCGTCCCCGTCACTCCCGAGGAGGAGGACGAGACCACCACCACCCAGCAGCAGGCTGCCGTTCCCGTCACTCCCGAGGAGGAGTAGGAGGAGGAGACCACCACCACCCAGCAGCAGGCCGCCGTCCCCGTCACTCCCGAGGAGGAGGACGAGGAGGAGACCACCACCACCCAGCAGCAGGCTGCCGTTCCCGTCACTCCCGAGGAGGAGGACGAGGAGGAGACCACCACCACCCAGCAGCAGGCCGCCGTCCCAGTCACTCCCGAGAAGGAGGACGAGGAGGAGCCAACCACCACCCAGCAGCAGGCCGCCGTCCCCGTCACTCCCGAGGAAGAGGACGAGGAGGAGACCACCACCACCCAGCAGCAGGCCGCCGTCCCCGTCACTTCCGAGGAGACCCAGGAGGCCGCCGTTCCCGTCACTCCCGAGGAGGAGACCCAGCAGGTCGCCATCCCCGTCACTCCCGAGGAGGAGACCCAGCAGGCCGCCGTCCCCGTCACTCCCGAGGAGGAGACCACCAGCACCCAGCAGCAGGCCGCCGTCCCCGTCACTCCCGAGGAGGAGACCCAGCAGGCCGCCGTTCCCGTCACTCCCGAGGAGGAGACCCAGCAGGTCGCCGTCCCCGTCACTCCCGAGGAGGACGAGAAGGAGAGTAGCAGGCCGCCGTCCCCGCCACTTCCGAGGAGGAGACCACCACCACCCAGCAGCAGGCCGCCGTCCCCGTCACTCCCGAGGAGGACGAGGAGACCACCACCACCCAGCAGCAGGCCGCCGTCCCCGTCACTCCCGAGGAGACCCAGCAAGCCGTCGTTCCCGTTACTCCCGAGAAGGAGACCCAGCAAGTCGTCGTTCCCGTCACTCCCGAGGAGGAGACCACCACCACCCAGCAGTAGGCCGCCGTCCCCGTCACTCCCGAGGAAGAGACCACCACCACTCAGCAGCAAACCGCCGTCCCCGTCACTCCCGAGGAGATCCAGCAGGCCACCAACCCGTCACTCCCGAGGAGGAGACCCAGCAGGTCGCCGTCCCCGTCACTCCCGAGGAGGAGACCACCACCACCCAACAGCAGGCCGCCGTTCCCGTCACTCCCGAGGAGGAGACCCAGCAGGTCGCCGTCCCCGTCACTCCCGAGGAGGAGACCACCACTACCCAGCAGCAGGTCGCCGTCCTCGTCACTCCCGAGGAGACCCAGCAGGTCGCCGTCCCCGTCACTCCCGAGGAGGAGACCACCACCATCCAGCAGAAGGCCGCCGTCCCCGTCACTCCCGAGGAGGAGACCCAGCAGGTCGCCGTCCCTGTCACTCCCGAGGAGACCCAGCAGGTCGCCGTCCCCGTCACTCCCGAGGAGGAGACCACCACCACCCAGCAGCAGGCCGCCGTCACCGTCACTCCCGAGGAGGAGACCACCACCATCCAGCAGCAGGCCGCCGTCCCCGTCACTCCCGAGGAGGAGACCACCACCACCCAGCAGCAGGCCGCCGTCACCGTCACTCCCGAGGAGACCACCACCATCCAGCAGCAGGCCGCCTTCCCCGTCACTCCCGAGGAGGAGACCCAGCAGGTCGCCGTCCCCGTCACTCCCGAGGAGGACGAGGAGACCACCACCACCCAGCAGCAGGCCGCCGTCCCCGTCACTCCCGAGGAGGAGACCACCACCATCCAGCAGCAGGCCGCCGTTCCCGTCACTCCCGAGGAGGAGACCCAGCAGGTCGCCGTCCCCGTCACTCCCGAGGAGGACGAGGAGACCACCACCACCCAGCAGCAGGCCGCCGTCACCGTCACTCCCAAGGAGACCCAGGAGGCCGCCGTCCCCGTCACTCCCGAGGTGGAGTGGAGTGGCGTGCTAGGGCCCTAGTTGTGCTCAGGATGTGTGGACGGTGGTGGTGTAGTGGAGTGGCGTGCTAGGGCCCTAGTTGTGCTCAGGATGTGTGGACGGTGGCGGTGGAGTGGAGTGGCGTGCTAGGGCCCTAGTTGTGCTCAGGATGTGTGGACGGTGGCGGTGGAGTGGAGTGGCGTGCTAGGGCCCTAGTTGTGCTCAGGATGTGTGGACGGTGGCAGGAGACCACCACCACCCAGTAGCAGGCCGCCGATCCCGCCACTCCCGAGGAGGAGACCCAGCAGGCCGCCGTCCCCGTCACTCCCGAGGAGGAGACCACCACCACCCAGCAGCAGGCCGCCGTTCCCGTCACTCCCGAGGAGGAAGACGAGGAGGAGACCACCACCACCCAGCAGCAGGCCGCCGTCCCCGTCACTCCCGAGAAGGAAGACGAGGAGGAGACCACCACCACCCAGCAGCAGGCCGCCGTCCCCGTCACTCCCGAGGAGGAGACCCAGCAGGCCGCCGTTCCCGTCACTCCCGAGGAAGAGACCCATCAGGCCGCCGTCCCCGTCACTCCCGAGGAGGAGACCCAGCAGGTCGCCGTCCCCGTCACTCCCGAGGAGGACGAGGAGGAGACCACCCAGCAGCAGGCCGCCGTCCCCGTCACTCCCGAGGAGGAGACCCAGCAAGCCGTCGTTCCCGTCACTCCCGAGGAGGAGACCACCACCACCCAGCAGCAGGCCGCCGTCCCCGTCACTCCCGAGGAGGACGAGGAGGAGACCACCACCACCCAGCAGCAGGCCGCCGTCCCCGTCACTCCCGAGGAGGAGACCCAGCAGGCCGCCGTTCCCGTCACTCCCGAGGAAGAGACCCATCAGGCCGCCGTCCCCGTCACTCCCGAGGAGGAGACCCAGCAGGTCGCCGTCCCCGTCACTCCCGAGGAGGACGAGGAGGAGACCACCCAGCAGCAGGCCGCCGTCCCCGTCACTCCCGAGGAGGAGACCCAGCAAGCCGTCGTTCCCGTCACTCCCGAGGAGGAGACCACCACCACCCAGCAGCAGGCCGCCGTCCCCGTCACTCCCGAGGAGGACGAGGAGGAGACCACCACCACCCAGCAGCAGGCCGCCGTCCCCGTCACTCCCGAGGAGGACGAGGAGGAGACCACCACCACCCAGCAGCAGGCCGCCGTCCCCGTCACTCCCGAGGAGGACGAGGAGGAGACCACCACCACCCAGCAGCAGGCCGCCCACCCCGTCACTCCCGAGGAGGACGAGGAGGAGACCACCACCACCCAGCAGCAGGCCGTCACTCCCGAGGAGACCCAGCAGGCCGCCGTTCCCGTCACTCCCGAGGAGGAGACCCAGCAAGTCGCCGTCCCCGTCACTCCCGAAGAGGAGACCCTCACCACCCAGCAGCAGGCCGCCGTCCTCGGCACTCCCGAGGAGGAGGACGAAGAGGAGTCCACCACCACCCAGCAAGAGGCCGCCGTCCTCGTCACTCCTGAGGAGGAGACCCAGCAGGTCGCCGTCCCCGTCACTCCCGAGGAGGAGACCACCACCACCCAGCAGCAGGCCGCCGTCCCCGTCACTCCCAAGGAGGAGACCCAGCAAGCCGCCGTCCCCGTCACTCCCGAGGAAAAGACCACCACCACCCAGCAGCAGGCCGCCGTCCCCGTCACTTCCGAGGAGGAGACCCAGCAGGCCGCCGTCCCCGTTACTCCCGAGGAAAAGACCACCACCACCTAGCATCAAGCCGCCGTCCCTGTCACTCCCGAGGAGGAGACCCAGCAGGCCGCCGTCCCCGTCACTCCCGAGGAAAAGACCACCACCCCGTAGCATCAAGCCGCCGTCCCCGTCACTCCCGAGGAAAAGACCACCACCACCCAGCAACAGGCCGCCGTTCCCGTCACTCCCGAGGAGGAGACCCAGCAGGCCGCCGTCCCCGTCACTCCCGAGGAAGAGACCCATCAGGCCGCCGTCCCCGTCACTCCCGAGGAGGAGACCCAGCAGGCCGCCGTCCCCGTCACTCCCAAGGAGGAGACCACCACCACCTAGCATCAAGCCGCCGTCCCCGTCACTCCCGAGGAGGAGACCCAGCAGGCCGCCGTCCCCGTCACTCCCGAGGAAAAGACCACCACCACCTAGCATCAAGCCGCCGTCCCCGTCACTCCCGAGGAAAAGACCACCACCACCCAGCAACAGGCCGCCGTTCCCGTCACTCCCGAGGAGGAGACCCAGCAGGCCGCCGTCCCCGTCACTCCCAAGGAGGAGACCACCACCACCTAGCATCAAGCCGCTGTCCCCGTCACTCCCGAGGAGGAGACCCAGCAGGCCGCCGTCCCCGTCACTCCCGAGGAAAAGACCACCACCACCTAGCATCAAGCCGCCGTCCCTGTAACTCCCGAAGAGGAGACCACCACCACCCAGCAACAGGCTGCCGTCCCCGTCACTCCTGAGGAGGACGAGGAGGAGACCACCACCACCCAGCAGCAGGCCGCCGTCCCCGTCACTCCCGAGGAGGCCCAGCAGGCCGCCGTTCCCGTCACTCCCGAGGAGGAGACCCAGCAGGTCGCCATCCCCGTCACTGCCGAGGAGGAGACCCAGCAGGCCGCCGTCCCCGTCACTCCCGAGGAGGAGACCACCACCACCCAGCAGCAGGCCGCCGTCCCCGTCACTCCCGAGGAGGAGACCCAGCAGGCCGCCGTTCCCGTCACTCCCGAGGAGGAGACCCAGCAGGTCGCCGTCCCCGTCACTCCCGAGGAGGAGGACGAGGAGGAGACCACCACCACCCAGCAGCAGGCCGCCGTTCCCGCCACTTCCGAGGAGGAGACCACCACCACCCAGCAGCAGGCCGCCGTCCCCGTCACTCCCGAGGAGGACGAGGAGACCACCACCACCCAGCAGCAGGCCGCCGTCCCCGTCACTCCCGAGGAGGAGGACGAGGAGAGACCACCACCACCCAGCGTCCCCGTCACTCCCGAGGAGACCCAGCAGGCCGTCGTTCCCGTCACTCCCGAGGAGACCCAGCAAGCTGTCGTTCCCGTCACTCCCGAGGAGGAGACCACCACCACCCAGCAGTAGGCCGCCGTCCCCGTCATTCCCGAGGAGACCCAGCAGGCCGCCAACCCGTCACTCCCGAGGAGGAGACCCAGCAGGTCGCCATCCCCGTCACTCCCGAGGAGGAGACCATCACCACCCAGCAGCAGGCCGCCGTCCCCGTCACTCCCGAGGAGGAGACCACCACTACCCAGCAGCAGGTCGCCGTCCCCGTCACTCCCGAGGAGGAGACCACCACCACCCAGCAGCAGGTCGCCGTCCCCATCACTCCCGAGGAGGAGACCACCACCACTCAGTAACAGGCAGCCGTCCTCGTCACTCCCGAGGAGGAGACCCAGCAGGCCGCCGTTCCAGTCACTCCCGAGGAGTAGGCCCAGAAGGTCGCCGTCCCCGTCACTCCCGAGGAGGAGACCATCACCACCCAGCAGCAGGCCGCCGTCCTCGGCACTCCCGAGGAGGAGGACGAGGAGGAGACCACCACCACCCAGCAGCAGGCCGCCGTTTCCGTCACTCCCGAGGAGGAGACCACCACCACCCAGCAGCAGGCCGCCGTTCCCGTCACTACTTTTGCTTGACCATCGCGTATAGTCGAGAGGGAGCGGCCAGGATATGATCCACCAACAAGGTATGGCATGTTTGATAGGGGAAGCAGACTGCGTGAGCTAGCGGAACGAACAGGTGTGTAGAAGGATGTGCTACGAGGACCAGCAAAGAGGCGTGTCATTCTACCTATCTAGAACATGGGGATTTACCTTGGTGAAATGACTGAAAGGGTGCGATTTAAAGGTGAGATATTCATTAACCAAGTAATTCTTCACGAATGGAGTCGAGACGAGTACTTCTGTTTTTTCGTCTAGTATGCTGGTGAGACCAATAGCTCGTGACGAGTCGCGGTATTCTCAGCTGTCTGTGTAAGGTCTTCCATCATCTGTATATTGGACAAAGCATCATCACTGTTTAGGAGGACATCTTTGGATAAATAAGACTTTAGTAGTATTGATGAGCAAATTGACTTTTTGTATTATCATTATAGAAAAGACAAATGTATTCAATTGCACAAAACTTATTTTACTGTAATATACATGCCTTCTGTTAAAGATGTCGGCAATGCGAGAACGTTTTAACGGTTTTGCCATATATTTTCATGACCCGCAAAAATATGCTCCACTCATATGTATATATACCTCAATCGTTCTTGTATCTGAGTAAAAAGTCATTTTGTCTTTCTCTAAGTAAAGTCAAAGGACGTTTTTCTCTCCCTTATTATGATATTATGTGATTTTTTTTTCTTTTCAAACGAGTTTTCTACTTTCCATTAATGGCAAAAGTACTGAAAATATTGCTTCGGTTTCCCACTTTTTCTCTTTAGGTGTGTGATTTTAATCTTACCTCAATAATTTACCT
>NC_091590.1:12426801-12431777 GCF_042767895.1 Penaeus vannamei | reverse complement strand
CCCCACCTTTCTCCAATCACATCCCCTTCATCACCATCCCCACCTTTCTCCAATCACATCCCCTCCATCACCATCCCCACCTTTCTCCAATCACATCCCCTTCATCACCATCCCCACCTTTCTCCAATCACATCCCCTTCATCACCATCACCACCTTTCTCCAATCACATCCCCTTCATCACCATCCCCACCTTTCTCCAATCACACCCCCTTCATTTCCATCACCACCATTCCCCAATCACATCCCCTTCATCATCATCGCCACCCTGTCACCACCAATCCTCAATCACATCCCTTTCATCACCATCACCACCTTTCTCCAATCACATCCCCTTCATCACCATCCCCACCTTTCTCCAATCACATCCCCTTCATCACCATCCCCAAAACCAGCCTTAACTTTCTCCTCCACGGAACGGCAAACCGAAGAGATCAAACAGCTGGCTTTTCTCTTCCCAGGTACATCGCCTCAGTTCTGCAGTGATGAAGCCACGAGTCGACGGCCAGTTTTTACCCGAGTTCCCCGCCACTATGCTGCGAAAGGGCTGGTACAACAAGGTGGACGTTATATCTGGCATTACCAAAGACGAGGCCGTTCTAGCTACTCTAAGTGAGATTTCTTTTTGAATGTCTCTTTTTACACACACAGACAGATACACACACATACAGATACACACACAGACAGACACACACAGACAGACACACACACAGACAGACACACACACAGACAGACACACACACAGACACACACACAGACACACACACAAACACACACACACAGACACACACACAGACAGACACACAGACACACACACACACACACACAGACACACACAACACACACACACAGACACACACAGACACACGCACGCGCGCACACACACACACACACACACACGCACACACACACACACACACACACACACACACACACACACACACACACACACACACACACACACAGACACACACACACAGACACACACACACAGACACACACACACAGATACACACACACAGATACACACACACAGACACACACACACAGACACACACACACAGACACACACACACAGACACACACACACAGACACACACACACAGACACACACACACACAGACACACACACACAGACACACACGAATACAAACACACACTTATATTTATATTTATATGAGAGAGAGAGAGATTGACTGACTGATTTTTATCATCTATTTACTTTTTTGTCCTTTGATTCAAGCCGGTTGATGTAGGTTGCTCAAAAAAGCAACTCGCCAACCAACTAAAAGACTCTAAATGTGTTCCTATGCAGCGTACCCTTCTAGGAAGACCGTCCTTCCACAGACATTTGTAAATAACCCTTCTGTAAAATCTACAGTCCTCTCATATATGTAGGCTTTGTGTAAGAATATATTATGCAAATCTAACCTTCTTTTTCTCCTGGATGAACGATTTCTAGATCTGCATACCTTGTTCTACATGCCCGTTCAATCACATATGTTGTCATCGGAAATAATTTAAATACCGTTAGTTCTCTCACTAAATTTATCCAGGAAAATGCAGTTATTAAAAGAAAAAACAACACCCCCACACTCTTGAATCTGAAAGAGAAATTGAAAAACAACAGGCAACAAAAAGCCATGGGTCTGCTCTTTTCATTTCTTAACAACAATTAATAAAACATCGTTTAGCGAGGGGCACCATGGAGTAGAAACGCATGGCTCAATTTTCCAAACTTAATGGCAGACCTCTGGAAATCTTAATTGGCTAGGCTTGAAATTCTCTCATAAAAAGTTTCGATCCCGCTGTCCATATTCCTTCTACCATTCTTATTCCACATCGAAACTATAAGAAATCTTAATCCATACGCATTTCTCAAACTATTTACCTCTAAGCTAAAGCCAGCCCTAAGCAGATATAACCAGCTGTTCCTTCCATCGACCAGCTTACAACCTGGACAAAGCCTCGGCAGACGACCTGGTTCAGAACTTCTCTGTCAGCGGCCCGCTTTCCCTGACCTTCGAGGGCTGGGAAGACGACCCCGAGTACTTGGCACAACGGGCCTTCCACCACTACCTGGGGCCCATTGAACTGACGGAGGAGAAGCGGGATCCTATTATCCGGGTAAAGGTGTTATAATGAGTCTAGGGATATGGATAGTAATGGGGTTTATTGACTAAGATGATGAAAAGGGAAAATGAAGATAAGAAGTATTAGTATATAGGGAGGAGGAATAAAAACATTTTCCAGCCATAACGTGCGGTAGTAGTGACCAAAGAGTTAGTGTTTTTAAACAAAGACAACTTTCGAGTAAAAGCATTTACGGAATTTTAGTATTATCACGAAAAATAAAGAATAGATATATAGAATAATTACATAAAATATGCAACAGCTCTACAGCGACAGACTGTTCGATATGTGTCACATGGACGCGGTCGGGCAGCACCTTCGAACATCTCAGAAGCAAGTATTTACCTACAAGTTGCAGCATCGTGGAGAACACCAATACGTCTCTACTTATTTCCCTTCTGTTCCGGACTGGGTGAAGAATTGTAAATAAAATCTGCCAGATGGATTTTTAGATGATGTAGGATTCAGTGAGGACAGAGCAACAGTGACGTGTACAATTGCCAGTTCATTTGACGTTAAAATACACTACTGATCGTCTCGGAAGTTTTACCTATCTAGCGTAACATTTTCCTTTTTCTCCAATTTAGACGTCACTCACGCGGATGACCTTCAGTACCTGTTCAATCAAGAAGAATATAATATGACGTTACAGCGAGACGAGGACCTCTTCGTCAGCCGTATCATGGTGGAACTCTGGACCAACTTCGCTGCCAAAGGGTAAAGCTAACCCAATCTCCGTCGCGCGAACGTGAATGAATTGAAAAGGAAAATAGTCATGATAAGAAATTAAAATTCAATGAGAAATGAAGATATGTTACAATATATTATCATTTCTGATTGTGGATGTTTTCCTTTTCATCTTTGTGTACACGTTTCTATTTGCATTTGTGTTCGTGCAGATGTAACTTGAATGTGAATATGCGATTTCATGTCTGTGTCATTTACATCATTACTCTTCTGATATTGAGTTAAAATCGTCCTTGCGATTGAAGATAAATGATAGCACTTGCACAATAAGAGTTGATAAGCGACATACATTATTCATCACCTTTATGCTTTCCTCCTCCCCAGACACCCAACGCCAGACCTGTCCCTCGGCTTCAAGTGGGAGCCGACGTTGTCCTCGAGCAACAGTTACTTGGCCATCACTTCCTCGCCTTTCATGAAAACATTCCAAGAGTGCAGGGTATTAGTTTGTAAATACTGTTGGGTGTCATCTTTTTCCACTGGATGTAATAGGTTTAGAGATTGATAATGTCGTATCGTTAGTAGTGGCGTAGTTATGTTTGTGGGGCGGGGGGGGGGGGAGCACTAAGGGGACACGTACGTATTATATTACTTGATAGAAGTACATCAGCGACTGATATGATTTTAGAGTATGCCTTAATAACCGTTTGTGGCATCAGAATACCTCCTTTTGCCCCGTGTCCCATTGATTATCGCACCTCCCACACTGCTCACCCACAGATACACAGCTACGCATCTCTCTCCAAAAGGAAATCATTATCTTCGTCTCTTCCAGATCCACAAATTCTGGAAGAACATGCCGACCAAGACTAACCAAAGGTTGTACCCTGACCGCTTCGAGCCTCTTCTATAGCTGCACATCGGTGATTTTTTTTTTTTTTTTTTTTTTTTTTTTATAGCGTGTCCGGAGAGCCCCATTGCCTCCCATCGTAGCTTTAAGAAGGTTCGATGTAAACGTCTAAAAAACGTCTATGACGCAATAAACGATCCAGCTTGATGATTTACAGGTATTTTTCTTGTAATCCTCAGAAGCCCAATGTATGTGCCACCGCTGTTAATCTTCTGCGATAGTTTTCCTTGACGAACTTTTCCTTAAACACCACTCATTTTGTGACAAATAATGGGGCGACATAACAAAGAAACATCCTCTTGATCGCACTGATCTAGACCAGAGGTGTCTAACTCAAACTCCTTCGGTCAATTCTCATTTCAGCTCCCATCTTCAGGGTCAGGAAATATAGCTGGCTCCTCGGGATTAATAAAAAGCATGTGATATTACCTACCGTGACGTAAATTTTATTTTACTTGTTCGATTTTAAAAAGTCTATGGCTACAAAGTTGGTTTGCAGCATTGTTTCAAAATTTAAACACGAGGTCTGGCTTGCCATGACATCCATAATTATCATCATTATGAAATACAACTTATCTACGACTTATCAGTTTCTTATACATGAATTGTTTTACTTTTTGTCACCCCTGACCATGTATGACTATTCTGGGAGCCACATTTGACCTGCGAGTCATGAGATTGACACCCCAAGTCTAGAAGACAACTACTTAACATCTAAGCGTATGATTACACACGCTTGAAGTGCCAAAATTGCATAATTCAGTCCTATTCGGCAACCCACCAGTTTGGCTCTTTCACACACAAACACTCATGATGCATAAACATTATTCATATGATCTGTGAATATAAATCCATGTCTTACAGTGGAATCTAACAAAATTATATAACTGTCGAACAACGTACTGATTTGAGGAATTGGTGGTTTTGAAATATGAACTTTAGGTTTACCCAATACTCATAATTGCCTCTTTATTAAACTGTCATTTATAGTACGCTACAACCATGATTATGGCATGAGTTGTGAGGGAAGCTACCTGAATGCAGTAATCAAAAGTTCTAATCCAACTTTTAAATCCATGGGCATGATTAAATAGTGAATGTTTTTTCTCTTCTTTTTGAGCGTGTTGCATTATGTGTAATCCAGGCCTCGTGGTTCCGAACGCGACAAGTTGTCTGGCCGAACGCAGCATTGCTCGTTCTGTGTGTGTGTCCTTTTTGTTTGTTTATGGAACACATGTCACACAGATA
>NC_091590.1:12416801-12421801 GCF_042767895.1 Penaeus vannamei | reverse complement strand
TTTTTTTAGCAATACCAGTCAACATCAAAGTTTCATATTTTTTTACTTTTTCAGAAATACTGGCTCCATGAACACTATATGTAGCAAATTAGGTTCCATGGTTTTAAGTAACAATTAATACCTTAATCATGTTAAAACAGATATCCTTGTTGCTTCAATATCAAGCAAAAGTCATGAAAATAAATTTTCAATAATTGAACTTAGGTTCATTTTTATATATCTATTGAAAAATTTCTGCCACGTCAACATCTAAGGTTAATATTAGGCTCAGTCATGTTACAGGTACCTCAAGAAGAAGAAAAAAAATTGACCTTATCTGTTTGCTAAAACATTTCCAAGAACATTGAAGTGCTGATTTACTGTGAAAAAAATAAGTAAAAAATAAGACACTGAAATGTAGGAAATTTAATGTTACAGCATGTCACTCTACTAGGAAGAACAGTTACTATAATGTACACCATAATGTTGAACTGCATAATATATATTAGTATTACATTACATGCACTTTTATATTAATACATTAGTTTCTGAGGTACCGTTTTATATATAGAGACTATACGTATAAACCCCCACCCCCCAGATTCCTCCTGATATTTCATTCATGAACTGTGTCTGTGAAAAAGTACCATCTACCCACGGAAACTAAACACTTTAGAAATTTTCCTTGGATAAAATATTACACAGCCTCATCTTCTTACTGAATAAACCTACCAAAAATAGACAGACATGCATGAACTTAATTTTGCTATTTAATTGTCCTATTTTTAATACATCTTATTGTTTTAAGGATAAGAATTTCATACACATAATCATTCATTCTTGCTAATTAACTTTCAATTTTATAACATTCTCATTTACAAAACTAAATTGCACAGTAAATAATAATGAGATGCTTATATAAGACCTTAAAGATTATTCAGATACTAATGCATAGTCTGAATATTTCATATAGAGAATTTTATAATACAAATGATGCTTGCCATTACAATCAATGATGAGTCCCATCTAAATAACAATTCAGTATATTTCCAATCAATCATTTCCTGAATATGTAGTTTTCAATGGTGTTATATTCTGCCTGAAATCTTTTTTGTTGTGATTTCTTAGTGCTTTATATGCGTGTTGAAGCTGGATGGCCGCCACAGGACTGGCAGTAGAAGGTAGCAGTGTACATTCTCGCTCTAAGACACTTGCTAATCCTTCTAGGAGCTCACCGAATCCATACGAAAGGGCAGCTCTGCGCACGCGGTTCAGTTCCTGATAAAGCATGTGAAACATCAAATTAGTCAGGTAATAATGCTTATTTCAGAATCATCTATGTTACCATAAATTAATTCCATAGGAATAGTTGCTTCACAATATATAGCTATATACATATATGCACACCAAATATAGCTATATATATTCATATATATACAGATCTGTAGGTGAAACTGACTGTATAGCTCAAACTTATTCTTCATATCCTCCAACATCAATTCCAACAATACATTACCCTTAAATAAAAAAACTGACATGAATCTACATCCCATATTCATAATACACTATTCAGTTTCCATAATAGCTCTATCTACACAGCTGGTCTCTGCAGTTCCAAGAAGCAGCAGACACTTACCTTGTAAAAACTTTGAGTCTTGTCTGGCAGCTTTCTCGCATGACGTAGGATTTTTTGTATATCTGACTGTAAGCCACCTTGCCGAACCCATACCACACAATTAAGGGCATAGCTTTTCTTGTCATGGACCTAGAAATTAAATATAAAAGATGTAAGTGTTGAACATATGGTTAGGGGTCCTATCCCTCATTTTGGAAAGGTCTAATAATATCACTGCCTTCCTACTGTTAACAATATCACTTGGATTTACAATGGCATCAATGGTTACCTTCAAAGTGGTTGATAATTTCACAAAAATGTTCTATGAAGTTTGCTTATTATACGAAAAAGAAGAGGGACAAGAAATCAAGAGATCATTATCATTTGGTAGTCATAAAAAAAAATTTATTACATATTTTTTTCAATCTTGTAAGTTCTTTCACAATGGAAAGTTCATTTAAATCTAAAAAGTGTGAACTCTTATAGTCTAATTTATGGATATTAACAGTATAAACATTAAACATCAAATGGAGTTCTTATCTTTTTAATATAGCTATTCTCTAGTACAGTATATAGACTTCTCGCACGTATGTATATCTTAAAACCATGAAGGAAGATGGCTTAGGGAAATAATTCAATATTTAACCAACATCTCCTAATATACATTCTGGTAATTTTTGCCTCTACCAGCTACTGAAGAAAAAATTATTTTCAAAGAGGACATCTTACCTTTATTGGAAAGGGCGTAGAGTCATTTGCACCATATGGATTTGTGGGCAAGAGTGAAGCAGGTCCTAGATTAGACAGTTTCCCCATCCATGGAATAACGTCGTGGCCTGAATGATGGAAAAGGACTAGTGTCATCAATCTAAATATATATTTGAGCTCTACATCAAAATACTTTGATGAAACTCTTTCCAAATTTGTATTTGCTTTGGGTGCATTCTAAAACTGAACAGTTAATCTCTACTCATTATCATGTTCATGAGATTTTATATTGAATCAATAAATTAAACACCATGAAATATCATTACTAACAAAAAATAATAATAACAATATATGAAAATGAGGAAGAAGGGGGGGAGGAGGGAAAAACCAACCTGGTACAAAAATTGACAGCATGAGATTCGACTTCTTTTTGTTGTCTGCCCACGAATATAATATTCCGTACCAGTTCTCCCCCACTTGACACAAAGCGACCATATTCTCTCTCTGGAAGTGAAAAACAGTTGAATCAACATTCAATAGGCAGGAAAATGATGATGATGGTGATATCAAAATTACTAATGAGAATAATGAGAAGCAAAAAAGAAAAGAAGCAAGAATATGAAGGAAGGATGGAATAAGAAGAGGAAGATGAAGTAGAAGAAGAAGAAGAAGAAAAAGAAGAAAACAAAGAAAAACATAGAAAAAAAAGAAAGGCAAAATAAAAAATAAAAAAGCTGAAAAAATTCCTTATTCACAGCATACCTTTAGCCCGCCATGAAGCAAGACACAGAAAGAAGGAACCTTCCCCTCGTCATTCCCACTGCTTTCGTCGTCACTCCCACCATCAGCCTTAGGAAGCATCACCATGTCACCTGAACAGAGAAGGTGTTCTTTTATCACCAAAGCTATCTACAAACTTATTCTATATAATATGCAGATTGTAATATAGATGTATTTATCCACTCTTATTAAATCTGTCATTCTATAATATTTGCCTATCTTATATATAAAAAGAACAGTTTGTCAATCAATAATTATGGTAACATCTTGTAAATAAGGAAAAATTCTGTATATTTCACATGTGCATTTACTTCAAAGTTTTCAATTTAAGATCTTATTTCCTAAACAACTCTTTAATTGTATGGAGCAGTTTTCTGCATTTTATACTATTTCAACCTTTTGTGGAAAGAGGAAGCACAAGATGTCTGGAGAAGGCAGGAGGTGAAGAAACGTCTCCAGTGTTCAGAAATCCAAGCACCTGGATGGCAGAATCTACACTCACACGGATCACTTCAAAATCATGGTGACGGCAGTAGGGCTTGAATATAAGGACCATAAGTAAGTAATGATAGGTACAAACAATTCATTACTCTCTTTCTATTATGGCAAAGTATTTAACCGAGAAAGTTTCACATATGCTGAAATATTTAGGATGAAGTATATCCCATATCACATATTGTCAAAATATGAGAAAGTGTAAATAGAGGCTATGGATATACCTGAGGTGGAGGTGACAGGGTAATGGGAGCAGACAAGTTCCCACAGTGAAGAGTTCCAGAATACGAGGAGAAGTTGTTCTTAATCAGCTGGTCAAACATTTCTGAAACAGACTGCAAAAGAAGAGTAAGCCACCCACTGACCAAATTGAAAATAATGTGGAAGATGCACATAACGTCTGCATTATATAACTAAAGTGCTTCTACTTGTATCGAAACTACATTTAGTCTTTTCTTAATGTAATCAAATCAAAAAGTTAAGACTGACTTCTTACCTTCTTGCTTAATCCTCCTTCTGGAATGAGTATATCACCCTCTCCATTGAGCTCTATCAGTCGCTGATATAAAGGTTTTGAAGTCTGAAACAAGGATTGAAATATTACACATACTTTTTCCATATTTCAAACTTTAAATAATGACTAATTCTCTGACTTAATATAAAGACATCAAGCAAAGTTGAAAGTAAAAAAGGAAAAGAAATTAATCTATTTCAAGGGGGATTTCCGAGTGTGTTATTCCACTCAGCTAAGGTTCTAGAACAAAAAAAACATGAGCACAGTTTCACTACTTAATCACTTTCACTAAAAATAATGTCCAATGCATCAGTAACTATTATGAATCTATTAATTTTTTTTTCTTTAAAATCCTAATTTTACTTGCTATCTCAAAAAATTATTCTTGTCAGTTAATTGTCCAGTAGCAAATGGATACAAGAAAGTACAGTATTTTTCTTGTCTAATTGATATTTGGCATTATAGAAAAAATATTAAATTCACTCTTAATCTGTTGAACTTTCCAAGGAAAATTACCAAAATCTCATATTTACAGGACAAAATTAATTTTCTTACTCAAACAAACTGTTAGCATTTCTAAGCATACTAATCCTCTAAAAACATATTACCTGGAAGCTTGGTTCACTTGGATTGGCAATGCAAACAATGTTGAGTTTTGCAGGAAATGGGAAAGGCAAAGGGAACTGAGCTGCTCCTCGGGAATGGGGAGACATAAGAGACTTCTGCATGGCATGCTGCCCTATCCCTGCATTACCATCTGTCACCAGAACAATCTGAGAAAAGATGCACGAATTAAAGGGAAAGAAAAAAACAACAACTCTACAACAGCAACAAAAAATCATAACAAGAAGTGTGAGAGGCACAGGCAAAAAGTCCCTCATTTACCTGACAGGGAGTTCCATTCCCCCA
>NC_091590.1:12406801-12411801 GCF_042767895.1 Penaeus vannamei | reverse complement strand
AGTTACAGATTAACTGAGATGTTACATAAATTGTGACAGAAAGTTTAAAAGAAAAACAATTATCTGTAACAATGTGAACATAATTTAGCACAGAAACACAGAAAATTCTGATCATAAATTGCAAAACCACAACAAAAGTTAAAATAATTGCGTTGCTGTTATTAGACAATCACAATCATCAAATAGAAATTAATATACTGCAAGTCACAGACATACTATAAGCTAAATATCTATTAAGGTTATATCAACAGGTTCCTTTGGCACAATTGGCTGTGACAACTGGGTGTCAGTGAAGTGCCATCTGATAAGTTTATTGTTGAAACATGTCTATGCAGCCAGGTAAGTGACACTTGTAGAAACGCTCAGGGTACAGCATTTTGTTATTCTTGGTCGGCATGTTCTTCCAGAATTCACGGGTCTGAAACAGACAAGAAGGAGAAGGATTACTTTTCGTCTGTGGCGAGATAATGAGAAGCATGATCACCTTTTGGGCGGTGACGTGGACATTTCTCAAAGGAGTAAGGATTCAGCTGAAAAAGGCAGTATTTTTCTTTCTCTGGTGCTGACCAAAAGCGGTACTTTTGATACGAAGAACAGGAAAGGAACTTAGACACTCGACCCCCAACCCCATCCACACATACGTCATTACCTCTGGAGGTAAACAGGACGAACTTACTTTTTCTGAGGCGTATTCAGAAACGCTGGCCATGCTCCCCTCCCCTTGTTTATCCCAATATTCCCTAAATACCTGTAGATCTAAATGCGTATACGAAAAAAGATTAGACCTCCATGGTAAATTTCCCATGGGGACTTTCGGCAATCCCCTCTTGAAAATCTTAGATTCTACTCTCAACCTTTCAACGAATCTAAAGGCACCAACGCATTTTTTTCCGTAATACAAACGATACAACACTCCGCGTCATTGGTCTTCGAATCTTCTAAAATGACAGGAAAATTACAGAAGCAGCATTCATGGTAAAATACCTCGCAGTCTTCGAAGGTTTTCATGGAAGGCGAGGAAGTGATGGCTAAGTAGGAGTCTTTCGGGAAAGACGTCGGCTTCCACTTGAACCCGAGGGACATGTCGGGTGTCGGGTGTCTGGAAGGGAGAAGAGAATTCGTGAAAATGTAGGTTTTAAGGACACATGATAAGTAAACATGGGGTACCTGTGATGGATAATCGAAATGAGATTATGATACTGAGATCCCAGCATTTTAATTACTTTTTGAACATATATGGTGAGTAATCTTAGGATATCTGCGATGGATGAAATTAGTTTATAAATACTAAGATCATATAGTATATTAATTACTAATCGAACATATATGGTGAGTAATCATAGGGTATCTGTGATGGATACTCGAAATCAGTTTATACATAATTTATACTAATTACAAATAAATTGTATTCTAAATACTATTCGAACATATACATGGGTTATTGCAAGTTCCCGGTGTAGATGACGTGGACACATCGTGGAAACAGCACCCTAGCATCCACGCAAATCAGGCATTGATATAATTGTAATTACCCGAAGGAGGCAAAGTTCGTCCACATCTCCACCATGATGCGGCTGACGAAGAGGTCCTCGTCCCTCTTCAACGTTTGATTGAATTTCTCTTGACTGAACAGGTATAAAATGTCATCTGCGTGACCGACATCTGAACCGGAAAAAAACAAATATGACACTGGATAAAATCGTCAATTTTTACGACAATAGTGACTTGGCAACCCGTGTAATCGGTCATCAAGAACTGGAAGTTATATATTTGTATCACTATGGTAGAACAATGTCAGTAATCATCAGTAATCATATGTCACAGAACTGGTTGAAATAATATACTCACAGCCTTTGTACCATTCCGGAGTAGTATTGAAGAGGCCAAAAACAAACTGGTATTCTCCGTCATGCTGCAGTCGGTACGTAAACACGTTCTGATGAGATGTTCGGAGGTGTTGCCCGACTGCGTCCAGGTGGCACATGTCGAACATTCTGTCACTGAAAAGCTGGGAGATTTGGACTAAAAAGCTGAGAGATTTGATCTAATCGTTAGAAAACAGGCTGTATATTTATTGTTTTGATGCCTTAATTCGATCACCCTAATTATATCATTGTTGTCACTCGAAGGACTGCATGTTTGCGTTTTTTTTTTCTTTTTGTATAATCATTGCATGATACAACTGGAAAATCATCTTTACTATTTTTTCTACAGTTCTCTAATATCGCTATCCTCATTATCATTATTGTAATTTCCACATTATGGTCTTAACAATGTCATCATTATCCACATAATGATCATAAACAAATCTATATATAATCATTACCCATACTACCACACTATGCTAACCAACAAACTTATAAACCACCAATATCCACATTATTATTGCCCTCATCACCTTCTATTTACCCTGATAATAAGATCCCGCTTCTCCGCCGGCTGTTCAATGGGCCCCAGGTAGTGGTGGAAGGCCCGTCGTGCCAAGTACCCGGGGTCGTCTTCCCAGTCCCCGAACATCAACGAAACAGGGCCGTTGACAGAGAAGTTCCGAACGAGGTTGTCTGCCGTGGCGTTGTCCAGGGAGAAAACTGGTCGAAGGAAGGAACCGCGTGGTTAGTTGTTTCTGCGTGGGGTGTTGTGGTAGAGCTAATACATGTTACAATGTCAATGTAAGTAGATCAATGGTAAAGAAATGCGAGTTTACAATATATATTATTCATAGAGATGAAACAATCACGAGAGAAAGAAACTGGAGTCCTAACTGATTCCGTGATGGGTTTTCTTCTAATGTTATTAGTTATGGATAGGCCCAACATGATGATTAATTTAGGATGAAGAAAAATAAAGAAAAACTTCAATCCAGACATTGTTTGTGGGCTAATATTTCTATCAAAGTGTCTTATCCCATGAACAAAGAAGCCCTTTATGCTTCCATTGAATTTGAAAATAGCATTGCGTATAGATATCACATTTTACGATCTCAACATAAATATATGAAATATAAAGGAATTCTAGTTTACAATATATAATAAAAGATAAGACATTCACGAGAAAAGGGAAATGAAGTCCTCACTAATTCTTAATAGTTCTATTAATCCGCGGGTCTTAACCTAAGATTTGCTTGGGGTATTTTGGGGATCACGAGATTTATGAATTTCGCAATTTTCTGGCACTTAAACGTTTATTTTTTTCTATAAGATTTTTAAGTAAATCTGGGTTTTCATATTACTCTGTCTTGAATTATCTCTACTCAAAGCTAACCCTTACAAAAAATATTTATATAATTATGGCCCTGGAGAGAGGTTCAGAAAGGGAAGGTTCAAGAAGAGAGCGAAAGAGGTTCAAGAATTGTTGTTCTAAACCTTACTCAGGCCAAGCACGGCGCCCTCATCTTGCGTAACCCCAGATATAATGTCCACCTTGTTGTACCATCCCTTTCTTAACAAAATGGCGGGGTAGTCGGGGAGAAAATGGCCGTCAACGCGTGGTAACATTACTTGAGGAGACTCGTTAAAGATCTGTGAAAAAAAGGCAGTCACATGTTTTCTAATTTGATTTTTGCTTTTCTTCTGGAAGAGATGCAAGTGGATGGTGATTGGGATAGTGAGGTTGCTATGGTTCTGAGTGATGATGATGGTAATTGTGGGGTTAATGACGATGACACGATGATTAGCGATATCATTATCATCATCATCATCATCATAATGATGACCATGATGATAATCATGGCATCGATACAACAACTACTGATGATAATGATAATAACACTACTATCACTATTAGGCTACAGATTATGATGATAGTTATGATAATGGATAATGATAATTATAATGGTATGGAACTTTGGAAAATAAAAGATGTAATCATTATCCTGCATTCGAAAAAAAAATCCATAGATGTAACACAAATAACAGTCAAATTACGAACTGTATCTTTAAAACAAATACAAAGCTTAACTAAATGCAAAATAACACATCTTGTCTTATCCATACATCCTTTTTTCTCTTTTCTGAGATGGTCTCTAAATAGATTTCAAATGGAATTATTGAAACTCCCCAATACCTCCGTAAAACCACCAGTATTTTTATAGATGAAGTAAGTAAACGAATCTATTGACTTACAACGAACTCCTTCTGGGCTGCAATTAAGTCTTGATAAGGGGCATTCCTCAAACAAGCGACAAGGCCTGAGCTGCTGATCGGCTGCTGATCATACGGACGTGAACAGTTCATCATCTGACCAATCTTATCGGCGACCTCTCTGTGGTTTTCCGCCATAGCCCACGGACACAACGACGTTCCCGACTGCAGGATAGCTCGGCAGAACAGTCCTGGTGGAGGTTGAATGATATATCGAAGCAGTGTGGGTGTAGTTTGCATAGACGAATGGGTATGAAAAAAGATTAGATTAGATTTAATTTGGTGCGGCTTCTTGGCGTCACGGAACAGGAATCTAAGGAGGCAGATTCTAAAGGGTAAATGTCAGTAACAGGAAATACACAATATAGATAATGCGTTCTGTTGAATGATGATATATGTGTGTATTGCTATTTTCTACGATCATATCAAGGCAATCGAGTGCTTTGCCAATCAGCCATATTAATTTACACTTTTATCCCCCTCTCAGAGATTGCTCCGACGTCAGCCTCACCTGAAGACATGGGCGACAGGACGTGGAAATGCACTGCTCCTGCCCCGGCGCTCTCCCCGAAGAGGGTGACCTGGCCCGGGTTGCCGCCAAGGTCACGGATGTTGTCTTGCACCCACAGGAGAGCCAACCTTTGGTCCTTGAGTCCTAGGTTGCCAGGCAGCACACTGTCCTCAGTCGATAAGAATCCTGCAAGTTCACAGCGGTTTCAATAACTCGAATCATTACTGCTGTTCAATGAAACGGTTACTTATCAGATGTGTAAAGTCTACATAGAACACGGCGACCGAATCCTAGAATGCTCTCACTACGCCTATCGAATGTTGCTAGGCCTATTTCAAATACCGACCCAG
>NC_091590.1:12378888-12396388 GCF_042767895.1 Penaeus vannamei | reverse complement strand
CGCAAGCAACCCCCCCCACACACACAGAGAGACTTGGCTAGTTGCTGTCAAGATGAAGAGATTGCCTTAATTCTCTTTATTTTCATTTATCCTGGGAAGCACAGGAGCAGATATATTCCATCTGACTTTGCACTTTTACTTAATTTCAAGTTTTAAGATCCGGTTTGTACTCAAACAACTATGTTTGTGGTAAGATTTTTTCTCTTATTTAGGTGTTGTAAAGTTTAGCAGGCATTACACTTTAATGTCTGTTTCAAATATGTGATTTGGTGCACATATGGGCCCACCAACATACATTTAATCTCTTTCTCTCTCTCTTATTCAGATATATTAAGTATTAGTATTTCATTACTAACTCATGAAGGATAATAAAACAATATTCAATTGCTAAGATAACATATATCTTCTTTTTATAACTTCGTCATAGGTTTATTTCTTTTCACTCAAAGGCCTTGATATATTATATTCCTGGTTAAAGTTCCATATATCACTTTCCCAACGATGACATCAGAGTTTTTACAATCTCCTCCTTGAGACTCTCATCATCCCTGTTCGACTTTGAGAGCTGCAAAGAAACAACATTTATATTAAAAGCTCCCATTATATAGTTTATCGGTAAGCTGAGATAATAATAATAATAATAGTAATAATAATAATAACAATAATAATAATAATGATAATGATAATAATAATAATAATAATAATAATAATAATAATAATAATAATAATAACAATAATAATAATAATAATAATAAAAGAAATCCTATACAGGTAAGCCTACTTACTATATCTGATTGAGTTCATCTTTTCACTTATAGGTAAACTTGGATTATTTCTTCAAAAAATATCCTTTAAAACATGTTAGTTTATGAAGCTTCTTAATTAAGCTTCACAAGACTTTTCTGTCTTGCAAATAGATGGTTTTCAATACAATATGACTTTCAAGCGCAAAGCAAGCCATTCTTATCAGAATAAGTACTCTAAATTTGAGACTACACACACATAAAAAATATAATAATCAGAATATATATGTTCTCTCATTTAAAATATTATATCATGTACTACAATCTTTATGTTCTTTACAGTGCATTTAGTTAAATTTACAAAAGTTAATCCTGGTTTGACGACTGAAATAAATTATATCAAATGAGATACCTGACCATGAATGTTAAAACTGTACCACAATGGTCTGATGTTACTGTATACTAACTGCATTCATATTTCATGGCTGTTTTTTTTAACTGTTTAATAAGAAAGATTAGAAACATAGTAAGATGGTGGGTGATATGAGAAAGGGACTAAGTAATGGAAGAATCACTTATTGTTTAAATTTAGAATTAAATTTTCATTTTGAAATTTGGGGACCACAAGAGGCTCAATTTCATAAGGACAAATTCTAGATGATATTTATGCTATATCTTCATCATTATCATCATTCTTGTCCTCATCATAATAATATGTACTATTTTCTGATATAACTTTATCATATTTAGATATTTCTCATTTATACTCACATTTACTAGGAACACATTCTTGTTGCTTCTTATTTGTTCTACCAAAGGAATTGGTTTGCCTTTTGGAATTGGAATTGTGGTAAGAACTGTAGAGTCAGGTTGAGCAAGAATCCTTTGTACACTTGTTACAAATCCTTGGCTAAACATTTCCATCTTTCCTATTTCATCCAATACTAAGACTTGAGGGGTAGAAGCCTGTAAAAAGAATATCTATATAGAGCACAAAATTAAATGTTCCATGCTGATATACTGAAATTACAAGAAATTTTAAAATCACAATGACATACATTTTTTCAATACTCCTTTAGAGTCATCATAAGTTATCAAAATTTCTGAAAGTGTAAAAAACAGTAAGGGAAGGCAATTAAGAAGCCATATATGTTTTTAAAGTTTTCTTAAATGTTCTGTGGAAATCTATACATGAGAATGGTTTATGGGGAGGTCTTCTTTTAAGATGTTAATGACTATGAATGACCCCTCATCTATTATGCTACTTCTTATATGTTTAATGCTGCTACTCAAAGTATTTCTTACAACAGCAGGCTATCATATTGTTAAAGGATTCTTATAACAGATCCCTGAAACTATATATATCAAATTATTCTAGTAAGACACAGCTGATTTTCATCTATTGAGTAACTGCTCTAATGACGTATTACTATGACTGAACAATTCATCTAGTATTTAAAGAATGGATTTGTGATAAAAGCCAATGTGAAAACCTCAGTGATTCAGGTCACTGCATTGCTTTTGTTGCTCTTCTGTACATGTGCTATGATACAAATGTTCATATTGGATAATGGATAATAGAGTCAAGAATTAAACCGCATGATGCAAATCTCAATATACTTTTTCTTTGGGGCTTCTTGGACTGCTTTAATATATCACCAGAAATCTGCTGTAAACTTCCACTTACCTGAGTTCGCAGAAGAGGCAGAACAAGAGATTCAAATGCTGGGACGTCAACCACATACTGACCAACTCTGCACTCCCTTCTGTTGCCATCCTGTGGTCTGTAAATTAACAGTGTCACTCTTCTACATACTAAACAGGCCAACAAAATATGACTCTTTAGATAAACCTGTGTGTAAAATGTATGTACACACATTCCAAAACCATAAAGATGTACCTTCATGAAACAATTTATGCTGTTATGCTGACATTAATGTATGTTGCATGCCAAAGAAGAAAAAGTTGTAAACTTATGTTCTTGGAAGTGAATTTAGAGATATATAATGTTATGGAAATTAGAGAAACCGAAACCATAAAAAATAATTTCTCTGATAAAATATTAAGTAGAGAACTTGGCCAACACCCACATTCAAAGGATTGTAACCAGTATAGTACACGAACAATTTTTTTGAAATAGCAAGAAAAATTCTTGACATTTTGCGCAAGAAATTTCCTTGTTATAAATGCCCTATGATCACTTGAGAATGTGAAGAATAACACATCAGTAGTAACATCTATATATTTATAAGTACTCACCAAAAATACAGCTGATATCTTAATAATACAAATGGAGTTACAAGAAATGGTTAAGTTTTGAGTAGTAGCCACTTCAGATGCAGAGAAACTGACTGAATGACACATGCAAACATAATAAATTCTTCAATGTATTATTCTTTCATTACCATATATTCTATAAACAAATGAAGATATTCTAATATTATGAAAGAATAAGAACAATGTAATATTCAACAAAAACTTCCCAAGAACAGATCATGAAATCTGAATTTACCCCAAGAAATATCATAGACTTAATCAAATGTTGCCTAAATACAGTAATTACATTTAAAAATTTTGTACTTCGATTTTGTAGGAGTCTAAAACCTGATGTTCCTTGTATTGAATTTACAAGCCTTCTCCTTTTTTTTTAACTGAGTGTACAATAACATTCTCTTTGTATTTCATTCAAAACTTACTTGACCCTGGAAAGTATCCCATTCTTGCCGTCAAGGGTCACCACATCAAAACCAATCCTTTTGCCTCCTTGTCGCACTTCCTGGGTATAGAATCCATTACAAGGTACACCAGCATCTTTCAAGTTATTCACTAACTTTTGCACTAATGTTGTTTTTCCAACACCTGTAACAGAAGAAAAATACTCAAATACTCACTCTTATATAATCTTTCCATTTTACGTATATGATCTACTGCACAGATACAAGTGTCTGACTCTTCTTATCCATAATTAACTCTTTAGGATATTCAAAAAAATATATAGTATAAGTATATGTTAACACATGCATATGATAGTTAGCAATGCATATAACACAAAGAAACAATCAATCATATAATACATTACTGTATTATGAGTCATGAGAGTTACATTCTATCTATCTTATGCTTTGAAGGCTCAAGACCTATATATCTGATTACTCTTCAGCCTACATTACCTTTTGAAATCTCTGACAGTTTTCGAAGATCAAAGTATACCAGCATTTATACCTATCTTACTTAACTCTTTTTAGGTATGCTGAACTATGGGTTAAGATGCACGAGTACTGATTCCATATTCCAGTACATTGGACCTTCTATATCTCTATGGTAAGCTATCATTGAAAAGGGGAAAAAATACAAGCACTATCTTGCCACTATATTTAGGGGTGGGGAGGGGGAAGGGGTTAATGGCCTTTGCTTGAGCACAAAAAGTCATGGCAATTGCGTGATGCACTCCCTTTTGAGAATCACCCTTTGTTCTCTAATTATTTCATTAATCTATTCACTATTATTATAACTATCTACTATTATGGAGAAATTACCACTTTCATTGGCATAACTATAAACTACTAAAACGTATGCAAATTCTATTCTAGCTACATTATCTTGAATATTAGACTTATTGTGCGTACATGCTTATAAAAAAACAACAACGAAAGCGAAAGTCAGCAAACTTAAATGTAAAAAATTATTCAAATACATATTAATAAGAAGCTTGTGTAATCGGCATGTTTTGGTTATGAACAATACTCCAAGATATTCAAGAAAAACGTAAGAATCAACAAGGATCATGCACTTTTCATGATTGATGAAACTCCTAGAATCAATATTTCTGGTTATTAATGCATGACAATTAATAATATTACCAGGAGGTCCCGTTATAGCCACGTGCTTGTATGACATTATGTTCCTGCCAAAGCTGCAGTCTTCATTAATGTCAAAGAAAATGACAGACGACTGATGGTAAACTATTTTATTTCCGAAATATAGTTAGTTGGGCTTCATATTACATTAAGAATGGGTGATTATGGTAAATGCTATCATCATAATTTTTCTTTTATTAATATCAGTTCGATTGGCA
Organism: Penaeus vannamei; assembly: GCF_042767895.1. Classification (NCBI taxonomy): domain Eukaryota; kingdom Metazoa; phylum Arthropoda; class Malacostraca; order Decapoda; family Penaeidae; genus Penaeus; species Penaeus vannamei. The sequence goes on along the minus strand of NC_091590.1, from coordinate 12,391,570 downwards.
TTATTGTCTTTTAATCTTAATTACTATTTTCATCATTCATATCATAATGATACTTACATTTGAAAGGAAACTTCGTAAAAAAAAATGAGATGCTTTATTTATACTAAGGTTCTATGTATATAACTTTATTGATTCCCAAACAAAAGTTAACAAAGAAATCTATATATGTATTCAGAACTTAGCAAAAATTATAATAATCATCCGGCATGTCTTAATAAGACGAACCTACATCTTATTCTCCAACTTTCTTAAATTTACATGTCTCCTACTTTATTTGCACATCATGTATCTGTTTCTCTTCCTCTTTTATATTATCTAATTCTCATGTTATCTCTGATCTACTTATAGTCGGGTCGCCTCCAATAACACTACGGGAGACGTGAGCTGATAGGCCTTCACGTGGGTTTGTATATCTCTTAACATTAGGTAATTCAGTTGTTAATTAAGGAATGTGGTGTTTGTTGGGACATCGGGGAGTCATAGGAGAGTCGGTTTTTGCTTTTGATGCTATCTGATTGTGAAGGTTTAGTCGATAAGTAATAGTGATATGCAGAACACTAATGCGACATGTTATAATACGTAGAATTTTGTGTTTATGCCGGAATGGTTCGCCGGTATCGGTAGGTGATAAACCAGCTGTACCAAGGTTTGTATCGTTATGTCATTTCATAAAGGTTTTATGAGCCAACTCCGCCACTACCTCGTACTGCATATTATCCAAATAGGTCATGTCTTACTGACTATACATGGAGGTGGTTTGTACATGGAGGTGGTTTGTTGACCTTTGTCAGAGCAGAGACCAAAGCGTTGCATCATGTGATCCAGTTAAATTTTTTTTTTTTTTTTTTCATAATATATGTCATCCTTAATTTGTGAAATCCAATTTATGATGTATTGAATAATTTTGGTCCTTTTATAAGGCAGTGTCATCAACATCTTGTTATATATAATTACAAAGTAATATTTTGGCACCAAGTTGATTAAAGAACCAAAGTTGACATTGCAGAGAGCCTATTATGTAGAAGAGAGCATTTGATATAATCTCTTCCTTTTAATATGCATGGTATGCTTTATGATTACAAATGTGATTTACATTTCATTTCATGCACAGAGAAGGGGAAATAGACCGCTCTTATAGAACATGAGAAATATAGCAAAACACAATGTCGGTATAGTTGCAGTGGCTTCATATTTACAGCAAAATGACAAAAATATTTGCTCCCTATCACCAGTCAGAGATGAAGACCACAACACCCTCACACTACCAGAGTTCTTAATGTCCATTTTCTGTTAGTTGGCACAATAAAGAGAGGGTACAAGGGGGCTTGCCTCTTAGTCTAGGGAATGAATAGAAGGTAGGAAAAGTTACGTTGAGTGCTTGGGTTCACAGGACACCCTAGTTTTGGGACTTAGTCTCTGAAAGGTGCATCGCACCTGATAACAGTTAATCATGGAAAAAATAGAAAATGCTATATTATGAAGACTAATATCACGTAATTGCCTTTCAGGTGCATTTATTTTTTAAACAATGTCGGCGTTGTTTCGTAAAGTATCACAAGTTGCTGTCATAGGAACAGCTACAAGTATAGGCTGGCTCCTAGGCTATAATAGATCACATGAGAAAGGGGGGGCCAACTTCCCAGCCATTGAGACAGTCTCAGCAGCAAGTTATCAAGGTAGCATTGTTAACACACAAGTACCAGATGTTGTTCCTGTGCCTTCTCCAAATGCGCCACGAATAGCACAGGTAACTCTTAGTAATATTTGTAATAAAAGTATTTAAAGTTCTTAGAATAATCATAGAATTTTTATTTTTCTGTATATGGAATTTCATTATGCTTTTCATTAATTTTACAGCTTAATATATGATTTTTACATTATGAATTGAATAAGTGAATAAGTTTTGAATTCATCATTGTCCTTTTAGTGTATATAACTACAGCTTTTTTTTCAGATCATGCGATTTGGTTTTCCAAGTTTATCAAATGTAAGATCATTGAATGACTATGTTTTGTCATACGATACAAGAAATCGCATCCCATACTGGGTCTGTGAACACCTGACAGCAGAAAATGTAGCCAAAAATCCGAATGTTGACCGAGCCAAGTGTGACTTTCATGAAGATACTTCAGTTCATCAGTACTTCAGGTAAGCTACACACAGAGATTGAGTGAGTGAGTGAGTGAGTGAGTAGGCCTAAGTAAGTTGGAATAGGAATGGGGTATGGGAGATGGGAATTGGAGCAGTGAGATTGGGAAGGAGAGGTCAGGAGAGAAGGAAAGGGAACAGGGGTTGGAGAAAGGAATGGTGAAGGTGAGAGAGCAGAAGAGGGAGAAAGGGCATTAGAAGGAATGACAGTATGGAAAGGAAAGGGGCCAATAGCAGGAGAGAGGGCAGAAGGAGTGAGGGCAAGAGAAAGAGACAGGGTAGAAGAAGAAGAGAGGGGAGGAAAAAGAGAGAGGGAATGTGGAAGAGTTCAGGAAGGTAAGAGAAGGAGGAAGAGGGGGAATGAGAGAGAGGGTAGGAGAGGGAGAGAGGGCAAAAGAAAAAGAGGGATCAATAGTAGAAGAAGGGGAGCATGAGGAAGAGAGTAAGAGGAGCAGAAAGGGGTAAAGGGGACAAGTGAGGGAGAGAGGGCAAGAAAGAAGCAGAAGAAGAAAGAAAAAGGAGGAAAGAGGGGAGAAAAGAGAGGGCATTGGAGGAAAAAGGAAAGGGGAAAGCGAGGGAAATTATATGATTTTGTATCAGTTATACATTGAGTGTACATTTCTCAGCTGTAACCAATTGATAAAGCTTTTATATATGTACTCAGCAGTCTGACCCATTTTTTCTAATTTCACTATCTCTTCCTTTTATAAGATCAGAAAATCGTGATTACAAAGGGAGTGGTTTTGATCGAGGACATTTAGCTGCAGCTGGTAACCATCGCCGATCTCAGGAGGATTGCCATGAAACCTTCCTCCTTTCTAATATGTCACCACAGGTAAGATGACTGCATACTGATTTTTGAACGGGTTACTCTCCTAACTTTGTTGCTACAGAAAGGGGGTTATTGCAGGGACAAAAGACTGAGTGATTGCAGCATTCTGTACTTTAAGTAATTCTTCCAGATGGATTCTTCAGGTGATGTGTTATCCACTAGTGATAGAACTGATCTAGGTACCTTCTACCCCCCTGTCCTTACTGATGTGAGAAAGATGAAAGCACAGGTAAAGTGAGCAGGATATGTAGGAACTTTGGTATTTGTAGAGATGTTATAACCCAAGGATGAAAAAAGAAAGAAGGTAATACTGCTCCCATACTTAAACAAAAAAAAGGTATAGACATGGTTTCATATGCACTAGCAGGAACATGAGTTTTACTGTAAAGCATTATTGGGAGGAAGCATGATTCTTTTTTGTTCTTTTGGCAAATATAAGGAATGGTAGAAATAAATGTTAGTAGTCTTGTATTTGTTTATCAGTGTTGTATTTCAAATAAGTAATAAGTTATTTGACTTCATAGATCTGTATTATAGAAGATTTATACAGATATTTTACTCTCTATCCCTGTATGCAGTTAAGACTATAGAGCAGCTTAGCGGAAAAGAAGAGAAAAAAAAAAATGTGCTATCAACACTTCCCTTTAGGAGCCAGGTTGAATAAAAGGTTCTGGAACTTGAAACATTACGTATTCCTCATCTGCATCTTTTCACAAATGTGTTTTAGTATAACTGAGTACAGTATTATGAGAGCCTTTGGGGCAAAGGTTTTGTGATTATCAAGGGCATGAAGAATAACGTCTTAAGAAATGGTTGTTAAAAAAAAAAAGTTGCAGTAATTAGGTGAAAATGAAGAGGTCAACAGGTTGGACTTTTAAAAATTTTCCCATCATATTATTGGTCTATGCCATGTTCTCAGATTTTTTGGCATTTTCTTCAGAATAGATAAAAAGCCTTCATTTTTTTTTTTATCTTCCCACTTGACAACATTAAACGTATTTTTCTGTTTATGCTAAAATAATTATTTATTACCATTCATTCATTCCTAAACGATGCCACCTCTGTCACCGATGATTAGATCAGGGATTGCACTGTAGGCACCTTAGAACAGAATAGTCTTCTAACATCTGTTTATTTTTTTCAATAAACACTTCAAGGGTATTGGTTTTGCAAGAATTATGGAAGAACAGGGATTAAAAAAAGCCAAAAGAATTGAAATTACTTAGAAAAAAGTTGGATATTGTTGGTTTGTCAACATTGCAGAAACTGCTAATATATAACAAAGTTCAAATATACATCTTCATACACAATGGTAAATTAACACATTTCAGTCTTTTATAAGGATGACTATTTCAGCAAGATATTTCAAATTTGGGTGTTCTTAATAATTTTTCATCTTATAGATCACTTGTCCTTATTTTATTCTCTTTATTAAGCATACATAGATAAAGCAATTGCCTTATTTTATCCTTGAGGGGTTAAGACTTCATTAAAAAAATACAAGATTTGTAAGTTTTTCTTTTCAGATTTTCTTTCCAAAGCCTATAGTTTACTGCTTTACAAGTGTCAGTTTTCAGTACTAACCAATGTTTTCTTGTTAGACCTATCTTTAGATATGCTTATTGCCTTTTTTCAGTTTTCCAATAAGATAATTTACATGAAGTAGATATATAGAATGTGTGCAGCTGTTCATAATAATACTATTAATATATATGATATTGTGTTTACTTAACTTGTGCATTAATACACTATGTTCCAAGATGATATTTTGCATTAAGTATAAAGGTTCTCTGCAGGTAGGAAGAGGATTTAACCGGGACAAGTGGAATGATGTGGAGCAGTATTGTCGACAGTTGACAAAGAGTTATGCCAATGTTTATGTATGTACTGGACCTCTGTTCTTGCCAAGGTAGGTTATCTATTGAATTGCTTTAGATTTTCAGTTTTCTTGTGGATCATTTTGGCAAAATTAATCTATGTAAGAGTTGGCAGATGTTATATTTGTGAATGTTGTGTCTAGATTTTTAAATGTTGTGTAAGTTTAATTTGTCACAATTTAATTTCTCTAGTGGCATACAACTTAATTGAGAGAGAGACTTCTGAGTGTTTTCTTTGTAGGATACTTTCACAATATATATACTTAATTTCATTTCAAAATTTGTGAATTAATGACCTCACTTGCAGAAAATGAAACCTTTTTGTTTCATATTCACTTACTTTTTTATAACAAATTGAAGTATGCTGTAGCTGTTACTTTTGCAAAATATAAAAGCTTTTATTTTGATATTTGTTTTGGAAGAGAACATTGTAATAATTGTAATTCCTTTATAGACGTGAAGAAGATGGCAAACTTTATGTCAAGTATCAAGTGATTGGCCAGAATCATGTTTCAGTCCCAACCCACTTCTATAAGGTAAAACTGTATATACTTTTAAGTCCCATCTTTTGTCTTTACAGTATCATGGCCTATACATTTTTATGCACTTTCACCCTCTTTTTGGGCAGGAAGTTCCCAGCTTATGTTTGCTAAATGGCATAGAAATTATTATAGAAAGTAGTAGTGGTGGATAGTTTCACAATAATTTTTACTTGTGATATGATGGCCAATCCTGGTATTCTAGAGAAAAAGAATATATTCATATTTTTGATGATAGCTGTAACTATTCCAATAATTTAAAGTTAGAGATAGGTTCCTCTTACAGTATTTTGTATATGCAATTATATGTGTATATTTATAAATGATATTCAAAAAATTTATGATTTAAATACAGTTGCTTATATTTGTATATTTTGAAGGACAACTCGTAATATTCCCATGGTTTTAAGTCTTTTTCAGTACTTGTTTATATATTGTAATCATGTATATATATGTAGTCTATATCTAAAATTTGTTTTAAAAGCAACTATCTAAATTTTTGTATCATTCTCTACAGATTATGAATCCATGCACTTGTCTGAAAAAAAACTGTATGATTCTTCCTTCAAGCACTTTTTCCTTTAATTTTTAGGTAGTTGTTTGTGAAAGTAGTACTGGAGAACTGGACCTGGAGAGCTTCCTGTTACCAAACGTGGAGATTGATGATAGTGTACCTATTGCATCATTCCATGTAAGCAGAGTAAAATTTTCTTTGTTATCACCTGGTTAATAGTAAGATCATTAACCCATTGGATCTGGTTGTGTCACGGAAATCACAGTCCCGAATATATGGGCAGTGGGTTATGTAAACAGCCAACATCTTGAACTTGTGGTGCATGGGCCGGGCGCACGCGATCACACATGAGCCCTGACAAAACTGTGCTTCCCCTTTGCAAAGTTATTTTGTGTAAACTTTTTTAGCTTTTTGCCATTTACCAATGTCCATATTTGTCTTTTAATTTGCTTTATCTAGATGGTAATAGCTTATTTTCCTTGCACAGACTTCATATCACCTCTCTATGTAGTAAAAAAAGAAACATGTAAAATTTGGTTATTTTTGTTACATATCTCATTTTTTCATAATCTTTAATTTTTTGTAATGCAACCTGCACTGCCAGTCACATCGGTAAGGAATACAGTGCACAGCATGGAAATAGTGTCCTTCCTGGAGCTAGCACTCTTCTAGTCACAGCTTCTGCACATTACCTTCCACATTCGTATGTTGATGGGAATAATGCTAAAGCCCCCTTCTAAGCGCCAAATGAGTCAAATCACACTCCAAGAGGTTTGTGCACTCGTGGTGAGGCTTTTCCGTCACCCATTTTCCCAGATGAAGGCATGTTCATATCACCCTGCCCTCGACCTAGATTTTTCTATGCATATATTTTATGCAGTTCAGTTTCAGTTGGGTTTGCCTTTGAATATGAATAATATATAATTTTCATTGCTTCAAACGATATTTGCAGTTTGCAAGTTAATACTCTTGTCATTCATTTGAGCATGGGAATCGAATGTGCATTTTGTTCAGAAAAATAGTAAGAAACGTGAAGAGGAATAAATGATTTTTAGTATCATTTATCGTTAAATGTTATTTTCTTTACCTTTTCCAGGTCCCACTAGAAACTATTGAAAGAGCATCAGGCCTCCTTATTTTTGATAAACTCAGTCAAAAGAAATTCAAGAAAATTAATGGTCAGAAGGTTGGATGGTTTTAAGACAAGACGTTGATAATGACTCCTTTGGCAGTGTGTATTTTTTTGTGAAATTTATTGAATGTTATTTGATGATGTAGAATTCAAATTGATGTTATGAAGATATTATCTAAAGATGTACAAAATATTAGTAATTTTAAAAATTTGTTGCTAAATAAAGTCAAACTTGTTAATGCTACTTTCCTTACGAAAAAATGTTCTCAGCGTAATGACCAGTTTGTTTTATATTTAAAAACAAGTGCTACATAATCGCCTGTATAAAATTCTTTTGAAATTGTCAATTAGATTTTTGATGGTTTACAGATCATTATTAATATTTTAACTGATGATATTATTGCTATTAAAGATCTTAAATGTATAATTAGAAAAATGGAAGAGAATTGTCATTTAAGTTTTTGTCGCAGTTGTTATAGTCATGTATTATATATCCTTTTTTCTGTTCTTCCTTTTACATAATATAATTTTACCTGCACAATTGTAAATAGTGTAAATATTGTTACTATGTTTTCCAGTAATAAAAAGTGAATGTTTTTTCTTAGTATTATACATAGTCCTGAAATATGTGAATCTACATTGCTATCTTTTTATTTTATTTGAAATTTGAATGATTTACTTTTTGAGTGGTTGAAATATGTGTGAAGTTAACTTTTCATATTTTATTTGTAATGACTTCATATATTATGAAATAAACAAATTTGATAAATATCTGCTTGTGTGTAAAGCCTTGAATGTGCTGCTTTATACAATAAACTATATCTTTAATGCTTAAGGCACACTAATTGTAAAGACAGCTTGGCAAAAGAAAACTGAACGCTCTAGTTCAAAGAGATAAGAAAATCAAAGTAAAAAAAATCACAAACGCTTTTCTGGTTCTAGTCTCTCTCTAACATGGCAATGGCAGATCACATGGGAAGACCTCTGCTTTAGTGTGATGAAGTGTGATTCCACAAAATGACAGTATATGATGCACAGAAATATGTGAATAATTGTAAACATGGTTGTACTAACAAAAAAAAAAAATGTCTGCAGAATTTTAACATTTTTGGTATTTTTTCTATTTTTCCTGTCTCAGTCATAAATATCAAGATATCCAACTTACAATACTGATAAGGTTCACAGCATTTATCAACATATAAGGACTGCAATCTGCTCCAAAATGCTAGGAAAATAATTCTGGAATGCTAACTACAGGATTTACATGTGTGTGTGTGTGTGTGTGTGTGTGTGTGTGTGTGTGTGTGTGTGTGTGTGTGTGTGTGTGTGTGTGTGTGTGTGTGTGTGTGTGTGTGTGTGTGTGTGTGTGTGTGTGTGTGTGTGTGTGTGTGTGTGTGTGTGTGTGTGTGTGTGTGTGTGATATATTCATAGATACATATAATCTTCCGTGGAACTGACGCATATGGGGCTCATAGCAGCATCCAGCTTTCGCTGAACGGCAATCGTTCATGGCGAGCCGTTAAGTAGATCCTCGGCTCCGTCTTTAGTTCCTCACGACGTCTGGTCAAACTGCCCAAGCCACGACTTCACGAAAGATTGTTTCGTGAAGAGAACCTGATGGGCAGGGTCATCCGCAGGAAAACAAGCTAGGTGCACGTATATCCATAGTTGGCAGTCACGAATTGTGCAAGTAACAGGTCCCATGTAGCGTTGCCGATGTATATAAGTTTCTTGCCGATGTATACAAGTTTCGTCTGCTATACGAACCAAAAAGGCGCACGAAGTAAACAATGCGAACTTGCGGAACACACTTCGCAGCTCTTGCGAACCAAAAGTTTGCCTGATCGGTATTTTATCTTTTACGGTTAATGTCGAAAATGAAATGCCATAACTGTTTGATTTTATTTCTTTATAAATCTTTTTCTATAGTATACCATAAACTTGTGTAACACATATTTCATCAGTGCTGCATGACCTTTAATGTATCACTATATGTTAAATACGCCGTTAGGGACTTAAGATGCAGACACGGCAGTAAATTTTCAGTAAATAACAAAATAGAAGCTGGGCCCATGGGAAGTACATAGTCATTACCTGGAAATCGATGATAGGTTTTATTTACAAATTTACCGATATTTATTTGCAATTACACCACTGCCATATTTTTTTTCGTAGGTTAACCCAAAATTGTTAGTCTCACGGTGTAGCCGTCGGTTGGATAGAAGGTTTTTCCAATTGTACCTTATGGTCCGGTGTAGGGCAAAAGGCATCGAGCCGCGACTCCAAGGCACTAGATAGCGTCCTGTTTTCGCTTCCATAGAGCAAAACTGGCACTATCAAAGTCTTGGTAACATAATCCTGCATAGGTTCCGGTACCTCCAAATACTGTTATTGAGTAAGTTCATGGCTCCTGCTGCCAGACCAATCCGTCTGCTGACTTCTTGGTCTTACAGACCAGAGACATGGGGTGCACTACCAACGTATGTAAAGCTCACTGTGACTTCAACGTTCTCACCTCAAGCATGTATCCTGAATCTTGGTCTTGGTCCAGGAGATCTCTAAACCCAGGGGTTTCGTCTCATTGCTGAATGCATCAAGAGCCGCCACCAGAAATTCCAGAGATTTAAGAGTGCATAGCAACATTCTCGGCAGAGGACCGTAACTTTGACATTGCTCAGTATTGCTCCACAGTGACTTTGGATAATAGCTCTGCCTATAAGGATACAGCCTTGCCTCACTCCTCAGCTAACAGGAAAAAAGTTCGACAGACCTGAACCACACTTTACAGCACTTTCAGTATCAGTACATAGGCTAGCTGTCAAACCAATAATCCGTGACGAAATTCCCCTATGTCTCAGGATCTCCCATAGCGATTCACGATGCACCGAGCCAAATTCCTTCTTGAGGTCGATGCAGGCTACAGCCAGCCCATGGCCAAAATCCTGACGGCATTCCAGAGACTCCAAGTACTTGGATAGTCTCTTGCGGACTTAACAGGAGTGAATCCAGACTGCTCCGGTCTTTGTAGGTGGTTGCAGATCCGTTTCAGAAGAATGTGGGCGGAAACCTTGCTTAGTATGCTAAGTAGTTTGATGTCACGCTAGTTGTTACAGTCCCAACGATTCCCTTTCCCTTTCTAGAGAGGGATCACCACACCTTTCAACAGATCCGGGGGAATGGAACTGGACTGCCAGATAGCAGCCAGAACAGTATTCAAGAACCCCCAACCTTTAGCAATTCAGCAGGGATATTGCATATCCTTGCAGCTTTCTCATCCTTCAGCTTAGAGATCACCTCCCTCACCTCAGTCAGGGTAGGAGGTTCCCCACTGATGGGTGGGTCCGGCACAAGGATTGACACCGCTTTTGTCCACACTAACTGTTTGAGGGTACATTTGCTCATAATACTCAGCCCAGTGTTCACGAACCTCAACATGATCTAAGATGATCTGTCCGTCTACTGAGTGGACTGCAGTCTTCTGGAAGGAGGGCTTGGGTCTCAGTTTTCTGAGGGCTTGGTAGCCAGGACAAAGATAATTTACTGAGAAATGTCCTTCAGCCTATTCAGCAAGGTTCCTGTTGGACTGGTCCCTTCTCAGTAGTGACCGAGCCCTGCGCACCAAGAAATGGCGCAAATCCCAATTCCTATTCAGGTGAGCCATACGACACACATCTGTGGCATCCAGTGTCTCCAGTGAGATGAAATTCTGCCTTGCCCTCAGGCATTCGCCAATGGACTCTTGCACTGTATAAAGTGTATCATGCTTAAAGGGATCCCATTGAGCTGCAGGGTCATCAGGTTTTCAAGCACTGTAAGCCAATCAGAGTTTGATGCAGCGAACCTCTGTACACACTCTTCTTCCCTTAGTCTGTGCATGTGAAACACCTTGGATGACTTTTGGAGAGATGGAGGTTTTGAAGGGTCGCTACAACCAATCTATGGTCAGTACCACAGAACTCGGATCACCAGCAAGCGGTAACAAATATGAGGTTGATCTCCTGGGCCACAGTACCCTTATCGTTATACCAAGTCCAGCGATATGGATGTGAAAGCTGATGCTAGGAGCCAGAATTCCTCAATCTCTGGGACCATGCAAAGTCCCGGAAAAGGAGGCTATTCTTGCTACTGAGATCAGCTCCTGAACCATGGGTACCGACAGACATCTCGTAGCCAGCTCAATCACAGTGTTGGAGTTGCCCAGTATAGAAATGCGAATGTCTCGCTGGGGGCATTTGTCTGCCACAAATGTGAATTTGGCATAAAACGCCTCTTTTTCATTGAGCTTGCAAACATTGGTAGGAATGTACATAACAATAAGAAACACAAATCCAAAAGCATGCTTCAGTCTCAGTGTCATAATACACTTATCCCCCGGAGAAACCTCTACTAAGGTTGAAGTCAGCTGGAGATGGCTATGGCTTCTCCCTAGACATGGTGACCATCTCCCCGGCGTGACCAATAATAGGTGTACCCACCCATACTGATTGTGCCGCTACCACGTCTTCTTATCCCTGAGAGGCAGCCGCCACAACTCCCAATCACTTCAGTCCCTCAATAGCAGGGCTAATCGTTCATCTTGCAGCAAAAACCGGATGTTACAAGATCCCACCTGGATAGGCTGCCAGAGGTTAAGCCTCGGCAGTCGCTCCGGATGGACGCCACCTCTGCCACCCCTGCCGACGGTGCCACATATAAAGTGCGGCAAGTTGTGGGGCCCAACGCCCGCATATGGGATTCCCTTGAGCTTTGCCTCACAGGCCTTGCATTGAGTTGGTGGCTCCCGAGACGCAGGCTGGACGAGGGTAGGATGTGGTACAGAACCAGGGTGATCGGTTATGTAAAGGTATTCTGAACTACCTGATTCCCCCTAACGGCCGTAAATTCATGCAAGATAGCACACCGTGCCATAAAGCCCAAGGCAAGATGGAACTTCAGTATGTTGTTTCTAGTCAAGAAATAACCCGGATATGAATCCCAGTGAAGAACTAATGAATATCTTTTTTAAAATGAGATCAGTAAAATAGAAGAAAAAGAATAATATGAATAACACATTGAAAATACGCCAAGGAAGACTGCACCAGTGATTTCAGCAAATGAAAGACATCGACATTGTAAAATACTGATTCATTTAATCGGATTTAGTAGAAAGATAACTCCAAGCTTTGATGGGCGAATCAACTCGATTTACACACGCACACACACATATGTGTGTGTGTGTGTGTTATCAAATCAAAGTAAATTAAAATAGTGTTTTCTATGTTTACATGTCATATATGTGTACATATTCTATATGTGGTCAAGTGTGCTCTCTATGATCTAAAGAGGAAGTGAAAGAACATATGTAAAATAGGCTCAACAAGTGTGTTAAATCAACGCATTACAGAGCCATCTTTATTCATAATATGAACGGATTGATTATTCCAATACAATGCTTATACGCATGTACTTCAGTTTTACCAGAATAAAAATCTACACGAGTTTTTTTTTTTTTTTTTTTTTTTTAAGAAGGAAGAGAGAGAAAAAAAATAGAATAAGAGGAAGCAGAATAAAAAGAAGTAAAAAAGGAATCATGGCAACTCTCGGGAAAAAAATGTTATGTTAAATTGCACAGCGTCGTTTAGTGGGAATTGGTTTCTCGTC
>NC_091590.1:12371388-12373888 GCF_042767895.1 Penaeus vannamei | reverse complement strand
ATAATGATACTATTTTTGCAACTAAGAATGATTATGTTGATGCTGGTAGTCCTGATGCTGATAATAGTTGTAGATGTGGTAATAATGACGATGGTAGTGATAATATTGATAACAATAGTAGTAGTAGTAATACTAATACCAATGCTTATCCTAATAATAGTAATGATGGTGATCATATATTCCTGGTTGTTATTATCTATCTATCTATCTATCTATCTATCTATCTATCTATCTATCTATCTATCTATCTATATATATATATATATATATATATATATATATATATATATATATATATATATTCATGCTACTTTGATATAATTTTATACAATTTTCATTTCATATACTGTCTTGAGAGCCAACAAAGGCACGTACCTGGCTTCCTTGGATTAAGTAACTGAACACTGTCTGATATTACATCCTCACTTAACGTTATACTTTAAATAGTAACGCTAACGATAAAAGAACTATACATGTTTATGTCTTAGTCATGGGCTTCTACAAGATTATTTTAGTTTTTTTAAACATAAGAGGTCTATCATGTGCAATAAAGACTTGCATTCATCTTGTAACATTTACCTTATTTCGCACAAACTGCATCGTAGTTTTTTTTTTACATCACATGTTAATTTTTTGTCACCCCAAGGGCCACATTTGGTCCACGGGCCAAGAGTGGATTATAGCCATGATAGATCACTGAAATCATCATTATTATGATAATAATAAATGATAATATCCATTATTATGCCTAATTGTAGTAATGTCACTTTCATCATCATCATCGTATTTTTATTATTATTAGGTTTTATTATCATTATTATGTGTTATCATTGTTTTCATTATCATTACTATGACCATTCCAGTTCAGTTCAGTTAGATTTGCAAAGTCTAGCTTCGACCAGGCCTTTTCTCATGAGTGGCCCGGCCTGTGGCAGGTATTCCTAGCTCTCAATTTGCTTGTTTGAATATTCTAAATTTGATACTGTTATTCCAGAGTGTTTAAGGACTAAGTAGCATTATTAATCGTCAATCTCTTGTTTTACATAAATATAAAATATTCGCAATTACCTAGAAGAAAATGCAACTTACACTTTAAGGAATACAACCACGCACGCACAGACACTCACGCAATTCCATTCCTTTCACACATCACATTATTTTCTGAAGACCTACAATGATTACAGCAGCAACACCAACACCACCACCAATATTGATAATAATAATAATAATAATAATAATAATAATAATATTATTATTATTATTATTATTATTATAGAGAACAAACTTATCATGTGAAACCAATAATATTAACCTATTTGTAACACGTATTTAGAAAAGCGGACTGAGCACCATGAACTGCCACTGGCGTCCCATCCACAGCGTCTGCCTGCCTTGTACCGCAAAATACAAGTACATCATGAAACTAGAAACCATAGAAGAAGACTTGGCGTTCCTCAAAAAAGAACTGGATATCAGGGAAATGAACGTGACTTTGAAAATGAATGTAAACAAGAAGCAGGAAGGTCGAACTAGTGATGATTATTTCAGAGGTCTTCCTGTCGATCTGCTGGCGGGAGTGAGACATCTTTATGAGTACGATTTCACTCTCTTTGACTATGCAATACCTGACTATTTGGAGAACATAGGCTAGCGAGGGACGTTATGGTTATGCGAATACGTTTTCTAAAAATCTACATATTGACAGTTTTTACTTTTAAGGTGTTAAATGAGATTCAGATTTTAGTTTTTATCTTATTCCTAAGTAATTGTAATAGATGAAGTGTTTTTGTTTGTATTATAAATTTGCGTCGTAGTCAAGATATTTTCTCGTGCACATAATATTGTTCCTAAGAGACTAGGAATATTGGGGAATGCATAGACAAGTGATACGAGCGCAGTTACAAATTAGGCGCGCAAAAAAAGCTGTAATAACCCTCAGCACTAGTAATTTTAGCACACTACTTTCTACTTGTCTTTGAAGACAAGGCAAGCAAAAAAAAAACGTTATTTTTGCTTTACTTGTCTTCAAAGATGCATATTCTAATATATAACAGAAAGAAAGTGTATCATAAAACATTATCTGAGCAAAAACGACCCTTGACTAGCGTGCAGTTCGAAACTCACGAAGTTCGCGGTATTACTATTGAGCTGTGTAAAACATACCTAGAATGAATAATGCTAAAGGTCCCGTTATCCTGATGACTCACGCTTATTCGGGGTTCAAGTTTACTTTACAATTTCATCAATCAATCATGTCGTAGTCTATCGTAGCTTTAAAAAAATGGTTTTCGGAAAGCCGCGTGCAGGTTAGGTTATTAGGTTATCCGTTGTTGATTGTCTTTCATTTAGAGATCTGCCACTTCTATGTATTTTTAACCTTCTGTTTAACTCCCCTGATTGAACTATTCATTTTAATTATTTTTAGATCGGTGTGGCTATTTTTAGATCAGTGTGGCAGATTTCCCCTAGGTTGATTTCATTACAATTTGAATTCCCACCA
>NC_091590.1:12348888-12351388 GCF_042767895.1 Penaeus vannamei | reverse complement strand
ACATCTCTGTTTGGTCTTGAGTCTTCCATTCCTCCTTTAATGAAACCTGATGGTAGTGTTACGCATAGTCCATTTGAGAAAGCTACCTTGTTAGCAGATTGTTTTATTTCAAAACAAAGTTTAGAAGATATTGAACTTCCTCCTTCATGTCACCCATTGCCATGCTTTAATTCATTTGCTTTCAGGTCCTCTGGAATCAAGTATCTGTTATCTGATCTAGATGAATATGGTGGAATAGACCCTAATGGCTTGTTTACTTTGTTTTTAAAAAGACTAAATGGCCAATTAGCTCCTAAATTAGCCGTAATCTTACGCATTTTAGTTCGTAAAGGGTCATTTCCGGAGTGCTGGCGCTTTGGTAATGTTACCCCTATTCCCAAGGGCCCACTACAGTCTTCACCTACTGAATATAGGCCCATTTCAATTACACCAATTTTATCCAAATGTCTTTCTGTACATTTGAGACCGTTTCTTCCAGAGACTCAGTTTGATTTTAGAAAGGGACTCGGTTGCAATGATGCACTGCTTATGTTGGTGCATGAAATGCAGTCTGCTTTAGATAAGGGTCATGAGTCAAGACTTGTCTCGCTGGATTTTAGTGCAGCTTTTGACACTGTTAATCACAAGGGTTTAATTTTTAAGTTACAGTCTTTTGGTGTAGGTGGTAAAGTTTTGAGTATTTTACCTGAATTTTTAACTGGTAGGCAGCAGCGTGTTCATGTTGATGGTAGTTTCAGCTCGTATTCTCATGTATCTTCTGGGGTTCCTCAGGGTAGTGTTCTTGGCCCTTTGCTCTTTATCATGTATACAAGCGATATATGGTCTGGCATTACTAATAAAATGTTGGCATATGCTGATGATACTTCTCTCTATGCTGATATTCCTTCTCCGGCAACTAGGCAAATAGTAGCTGACAGTCTCACTGTAGACCTGATGATGATTCAATCGTGGTGCTCTCGGTGGGGCAGGAAATTAAATCCTACTAAGTCTAAAGAAATGATTGTGAGTCGGTCTCGAACGCAGTTGCCTCAGCATCCAAGTCTGGTGATTAATGGAGTCTTAAGCACTTCGGTGGATAACTTGAAGCTCTTAGGTGTAACCTTTGATTCAAAGCTTACATTTGAATTGCATATTAGGAATATGACCCGGACAATTTCATCAAAGTTAGGCATCATTCGCTAGTGCAAAAAAATCTATGAAGATGACAACATTATATTACACGTAGGTGCTTCTTTTCTTTTATTCTGCCTCATTTTGAGTATTGTTCTTCTGTGTGGTTATCTGCTGCAGACTCACACTTAAGACTGCTTGATCGTTCTTTTAATTCCATTAAATTTCTCCTGTCTGACTTAAATTTGGACATTGGACATCGAAGAGTTATTGGGGCTCTTTCAGTTTTATACAAGATTGTAACCGATAATTCACATCCCCTCTATAAGTTTTTACCTGATTTTTATCAACCTGCAAGAATTACCAGAAGTTCTATGACCCTCAATTCAATGACGTTTGATGTAAGTCGATTGTCTACAAGTCAGTTTTCTACTGATATTTGTAGACTTTGGAATAGATTGCCTTCAGAGATTGTAACTTCTTCGACTCTTGATAAATTTAAAACGTCAGCTAACATGTTTTTCTTACGTAGCTGACTTTCTTTTATTCATTTCTTAGCTGTATCTTGACCTGCACTGACACCTTTGATGGTATAAATCTCGATTTTTTCAGTGTGGCTCATTATATAGCTTAATATGATAATAATAATAATAATAATAATAATAATATATACATGATTGGGTATTAAATCATTAGTCATGAGTAATATACATTATGGTGTCTGTTAATTACTGCTATATTTTGTACAATATTGTAATTGTAAAATTTGTAAAAAGTATTGGTAAAGTATATCTAATTTACTAATAGCTTAAACTTTACATATACAGGAAATGCGAAAAATTTCCTTAGGCCTTGTAATTCATTCTTAGTATATATATACATATCTGTATATAGAATGCATACATATATACGTATATACATATATATTTATTCTGATTTATCAAAATCGTTAGAAATCCACCGAGGGCACACAGCGATCTGCTGATCAAAGCTTCGCATCGGTAACTCCACCTTGCAGCGTCCATCGTTGGCGCAGCGCTATCTGTCGATGACATATATATACATATACACACACACACACGCACACACACACACACACACACACACACACACACACACACACACACACACACACACACACACACACGCATATATATGTGTATACATATATATATATATTATATATATATATATATACACACACATTTACGTATGTATATGTATATACATACATATATATGTATATATGTGTATATATATGTATATATATATATATATATGCACACACACACACACACACACACACACACACACACACACACACATATATATATATATATATATATATATATATATATATATATATATATATATATATATATATATACAC
>NC_091590.1:12308888-12343888 GCF_042767895.1 Penaeus vannamei | reverse complement strand
GTGTCAATGGCCGATTCATTTTATTCTCAATGAGGAACTTTTTATTTACTCTTCAGTTCCTCCCTCTAAGAGTCACGTTTATCTGTTAATCTCTCTTTGTCTGTCTGTCTGTCTCTCTTTCTCTTTCTCTGTCTCTGTCTTTGTCTCTCTCTCATTCCCCTTGAAATTTCACACAAGCCTTCAATACCAAAACAATTCATCATGTGAATTCAATCTTTCTATAAATCATTTGAACAAAAGACTGATCCTGCTTCAACCCAACTTAATTTGTATGTTCGCTGCGTCTGAAAAAAGTCACAATGCGAGATTAATGAGCAGTCAAGTCTAAATAGGGTTGTGTACGTTACATACCTCCAAACAACATGAGTGACATTGCCATAGAGGGTGTGGACGGTGAAGAGAGAGAGAGAGAGAGAGAGAGAGAGAGAGAGAGAGAGAGAGAGAGAGAGAGAGAGAGAGAGAGAGAGGGAGGGAGGGAGGGAGGGAGGAGAGAGAGAGAGAGAGAGAGAGAGAGAGAGAGAGAGAGAGAGAGAGAGAGAGAGAGAGAGAGAGAGAGAGAGAGAGAGAGAGAGACAGAGAGAAAAAGAGAGAGGGGGGGAAGTGGATTAGAGAGAGAGAGAGAGGTAAATGAAAGAGAGAGAGATTGGGAAAGAGAAAGGAAAAGAGAAAGACTGGGAAAGAGAGGGAGGCAAAGAATTAAGAGAGAGAGAGAGAGAGAAGGAGACACAGACAGACCTAGGAGTAAAGATAGCGATTCCCCCTACCTTTTAATACTAAAGACCATTTTTTTATCGGAATTTCCCAACGGGTCCCAGGTATCGGAAAGTGCTGTCTATTGTGCTCGTATGTCGATCGTTTTTGTCATAAGCGTGAGACCCATCTTTTTTTATAACTGTTTTGCATGTCCTTGCAATACGAGGAAGTGTCTAATTACGTAAGTTTGCAGTGTATAATTTCCTGTTATTATCATTTTCGTTTTTACATTTCTCTCGGCGTGGAATATTATTTTGATCATTTGTCTGCAAAGATACCGTTGTCTAATATTTTATTACCTACTTACGAAATAACGCACTGGTCTTAGTAAAACTATTTAATGCAAAAAGAGGTATATTATTTGACATATGGTTAAAAGCACTTGGCTTTAAAAAAATGGTGTATGTGCCTTTTCCGATAATTTTTCTTGTGATATTGATAATGAATAGATAATGATAGTAATAATGATAAGGGCAATGGTGATAATGATAATGATAAAGGTAATGGTGATAATAATTATGATAATAATATTAATGATGATTATAATAATAATAATGACCATGATCAAAATATATATGATATTGATGATAGTGAAATTAATAATGATAGTAATAATGGTGATAATGAGAATGATAATGATGGTAAGGGTAATACTTATAATAATACTAAGTTATGATGACAACAGTAACATTGATAATGATACAGCAACAACTACTACAGCAGCAGTAGTAGTACTACTAGTAGTAATAGTAGTAATAGCAAGAAGCAAATTGGTGTTCGGTAGTCATTGTGTAAAGTACGGAAGGAGAACCAGGTATCTTTGCATAGCATTATTGTATGTCATAGTTTGCAAAAATGAAAGTCTTCGACCCTGGTGGTGGGATGGTTCTCAGGCCTATGAAGGACATAAAAAAGATCTGGATCAGCTCAGAAACGAACCTTCTGGAAAGTGTCAAAATGTTCTTCATACCTCAACCACTGGCAAGGCCCATTCAGTATACCTGAGGTTGTAGTGAACTTTTCAATTGGTTTCATTCAGTTCTTTCAATTTTGGTACACAATGGATACCCCACCACTGAAAATGTCTGACAGAGTCTATTCCCGATACCCTGAGGTATGAAGAACATTTAGACACACTTTTCAGGTTTGCTTCTGTGCTGATCTAAATTATTTTTTTCTGTTCCTCTTCATAGGCCTAGGAGCCATACCCACCACTAGGGTCGCGACAGACTTTCATTTCTATGAAGTATAATATATATACAATAAAGCCAAGTAATAGAATTGGTTCTGCTCTCTATTTCTTAATTTTTTATCTGTGTGCATACACCCGGAAATGAGGGCAAACACTACTTCTTTATGTTTACCATTGATAATATCTTTATAGAATAAAACGCTAACTATATCATGTGAGTACATTCGACAACAAAGGAAGATAATTGATATTATTTCAGCTATAGTGTGTATTTATCCATGCACACGCAAACTCACGCCACCATACACATTTCTCTATCTCTTGCTATAAATATATATATATATATATATATATATATATATATATATATATATATATATATCTTTGTGTGTGTGTGTGTGTGTGTGTGTGTGTGTATGTGTGTGTTTGTGTGTGTGTTTGTGTGTGTATTCATAAATGTACCCATATCCATATATTTATATACATACACATGCATCCGTAAGAATGTATGATCATTTACTCTTCTATGAATTAAATTTATGTCTTATCGTTATCATCATTTTCATTTTCAGTCTCATTATTGTTTAATTGCTCATCGTTATTATTTGCTAATATTTTCGTCATAATTATTACTGTTATTATCATTATTACTATCATTATCATTATCATCATTACTCTCCCTATTTTCAGCATTACCATCATTTTCATTGACAATATCATAATAATCATCATGGGCAATATCATCATCATCCTTATTATAATAATTGAGATGATCACGATCATTATCATTGTGATCTGTATCTTTACTATTATTGTTAAGATATATCAACATCATGATTGTTATCATCGTGATAGTTTTTTATTTATTTATTTTTTTATTTTTTACTATGATAACCCTCGCAATCACACAATGTATATATCTATACTTCCCTCAGGTCAAGAACTGGACCTCAATGAGAGAAAGGAAGTCCTCATCCTGCAGCAGTCCCAGCTGGCCAACACCCAGAGCTTCGCCAAGTGGGAAGGCAGCCTGCAGGAGAGTCTGTACGCCTTCACCCTCTGTTACAGGGTCAAAATCTATTACTACCGCCCGGAGGTCACGGTCTTCTCGTATATAGATACACAGTTGTCAAAGATAAGGACGGGTAAGTGGCTAACGACTGTAAAGTGAAAAGGCTATGTCTATATTCTTATCTGTGTAAGTCCATTTTCTGTCTAAGTATGAGTGTAAGTGGCTAACGACTGTAAAGTGAAAAGGGTATGGCTATATTCTTATCTATGTATGTCCATTCTCTGTCTATATGTCTTTGTCTAAGTATGTGTAAGTCCATTCTCTGCCTAAGTATGAGTGTAAGTGGCTAACGACTGTAAAGTGAAAAGGGTATGTCTATATTTTTATCTATGTATGTCCATTCTCTGTCTATATATCTTTGTCTAAGTATGAGTGTATGTATTTTTGAATTGAATAATTCGGAAAAAAGGTTAGATAATAACTGGTTTGTCATAAAAGGTGTGCTTAGAATTATACATTGAATAGATGTTAGCAACATTAATATTTTGTGGCTCACGGCTATTATTATAAATAGGAGAGCAGTGTGTGTTTGTGTGTGGAAGTGTATATATGTTTTTTTTTGTGCATTTGTATTATATACATATGTGTGTGTTTTCTTGCGTGTGTGTGTGTGTGTGTGTGTGTGTTTGCGTATGTACGTGGATTTGACTATGCGTGTACGTAGTAATTAGCCCACTCTTCTCAAATGATATAGACAGCTATTTCATTTTCAACTGATACAATCAAAAAGCAAGCAGAATATTTTATATGCTTGCCTTCCCTCCCCGAATACAGCACGTAGCCACACGATTAACGGAAAAATCCTGCGTACTTTCAAACATTAATCAACATCATTTCTTAACCGTTTGCAATACTGCACGCTGCTCATAGACCGTAATTTTCGGTAGGCATGAAGTATGATGTTTTCAAGTTGTGCAACATACCACGGTGTAATCTATGTCGATCAAGTATCGAAACCTACTTACACTGTAGTATTGACGCTCAGACTATAATATAATCGCTGAATGTGCAATATTAGTCTGTCTGTGTGATTTAACGCCAAACTTGTGCGTAACTCTACCTATTAAAGTATTTATATATCGTTCTGTCTAGGTATATTTCCCTTTGTATGTCAGTGTATACTGTATAGCTCTTAGTATATATGTCTGTCTGTCTATAAGACGTGTAAGCATGTATATGTATCTATCTGTTTTATATACCTATTTATCTATCTATCAGTTGATGTATGGATGTCTATCTGTGTATCTATCAGTCGATCTATTCATATGTTTGCATCGATCAGCTTACCTAATTATCTATATATGTGTATCAATGTATCTAATTACGCATCTCTGTACCTTTCTGCATGTTAATTTATGTGTCTATATAAGTGTCTGCACATATTAATCAGTATGCTTACCTCTACATCATAATTTATCCATGTATCATTTTCACATCCGTATACTTTTTACGATCGATAAATAACAAGAATCCAAAATACTCTGTGAATAGTGTTTATATATCTATTTTACATCATAATCTATCCATTCATATAATTTCCGCTTAAACA
The DNA here is from genome assembly GCF_042767895.1 of Penaeus vannamei. NCBI lineage: Eukaryota > Metazoa > Arthropoda > Malacostraca > Decapoda > Penaeidae > Penaeus > Penaeus vannamei. The sequence goes on along the minus strand of NC_091590.1, from coordinate 12,339,322 downwards.
TTTGCATCAGTTATAAGGAACAAAATCGAAGTGTCCTGTGAAAAGGCCGTTGTACCTTCTATTTTATGACATTATGCCGTCAGTCTCTCGCGAGTCCATAGGGTGCGACGCAGGGGAATGATTCGTTTCTGACCACGTGTAGGATGTCTTGTCAATCAAATTTCTCATGTTTGTTTATCCAATAAGTTGATTTTCTTTCAGACAATTCGTTTTTTTCGAACACCATCACCGTAACTAAATATTCAATTAAATTTGATATAAGAATACTAAAAAGAATGTTTGTTATCAAAACTACTGATAGTTGTTTCATTATATCAATATCATTGACACAACTACATAATTATTGATAAAAGGTATTCTTACAATAATGAATATGAAAGACACAAACACAAAAAGAAAGAAAAAAAAAAAGATAAAAAAATCGTTAAAATCGTTGACAGATCACAACCGACGCGGCGTCCAGGTGCTCGTAAACGCCCACGGTTTCCGGGTACAGACAGACATCATCACGCCCCTCATGCACTGGGCGGCCTTCTGCTTCGCCTTCGACGCCACCGACGGGTTCTATGCCATTTACTTCAACGGGGAGAAATGGCAGGTAAGCTGATGTCACAGGTAGTACGATATCACAGGTGTAGAAATAGGATAGCATGAGGGGCGTTGGTAACATAGCCAAGGGAAATGTTAGTTAAGAAATTGTAAGCCATGCTTGATACTACCCATGAGAGAACATACAGTGTAGATTTCCCGTGTAGTTAATTGCTCATGTGGGCATATGAGATGATATGAGAGAGAGAGAGAGAGAGAGAGAGAGAGAGAGAGAGAGAGAGAGAGAGAGAGAGAGAGAGAGAGAGACAGAGACAGAAAGAGAGAGAGAGAGAGAGGGGGGGGGGGGGTGACAGAGACAGACAGACACCCCAAAGAGGAAACCTACAGTTGTTTTCCTTTTGAGTTTTCCCACATAACGACATCTGTAGACGACCCATGAACCAATTTATCAACGTCATTGGTACATATCAACATAGTGAGTTCAGTGAAGTAACTAAGTGAAGTGCGAGGATTGTATATGCTGTGCAAAAATACTTTTAAATTTCGTAGTACTCACCAAGAGCCATACCCCCCCCCCCTCCACGCACACGAAACTACAAATGCTCAGTATGGACTTAGTCCACCAAGAATGTACTAATCCTAAAGGTATGTATCCATAACGTCGATATTTTCGCTCAAGACCAAAACGATCTAACCTCAATTGTCGCCAGGCGGTGGAAACTGCACTTTTCGACCCCTCGTTAACGATAGCTCATTAGAAGCCCATCGCAGTGCAATAGAAAATAATGATCTTTGTTATTGTTAATGCAAGGCTGTAGGATTTATGATAAGCTCTACCACTAACCTACATTATTTTACAAATATGCTGAAAAGGACAATTAAAGCCAGTTTGTTAATCCTAAAGGGAGGGCATTTTGGACTTTAAAAAGAAACTATCTGATGGAAGGCCCAGCAACCTGGAAAATTACACACACACACACACACACACACACACACACACACACACACACACACACACACACACACACACACACACACACACACACACACACACACACACACAGAGCGGAATGAGAAAGTGAGTCTCATATACACCCATATTTGGAATAATATAACGTAGCTGGGGATGCTGCTTCGAGTAATTCTCTCGCTTTGCTGGTTCTGCTGAAAAATATGAGTAATACGAACATTATGCAGTGCGAGATATGATGCCCATGCTCAAGAACTGCCTAAGGCACTTGGGTTACTGAATATTAGAGATATTCATAAATCAAAATTCCCTAAAATTTGTATACTCACAGTAGGCAAACTCCTCCCTAATGAGTTTTGATATTGCTGCCAACATCTACTCGTTCAATACACGTACTGCACATCTAAGGCTTAAGAACGAATGAAGTAGGAAATTCATGAAGCATTCTGGATATATTTTTTTGGAAGGAGTTGCCATATGGAATTAAATCGGCTAATAGCTTACTTTCCAAATAAGGACTAAGGTTGCAGTAAATTATAATATGACAGGTTACTAACTTATAATACGCTAAAAGTCTGATTATGTATGTGTGTGCGCACATATGCACATTTATATATATGTATATAAACATATATTCTCAGCTGTTCCTTATCTAATCATGTATGACTTTAAATTATATAGCGAAACATGTTATATTCATAAAATCTATAATAGTTTGAATATGTGAATGATAGGTGGTGATATTGAATTTGAATTTAAAAGTTGAGTAAAAGAGTAGAAAAAGTGAAAAAAGATAGAAATAAAACCAAACATAAAAAAGACAAAAAAGGGGGTTATTCCGACTGGTTAAGTGAAGTACAAGGACAGCTTTATGTTTTTTTTTTCTTTCTCTAATTCTACCCTTCACTCATTTGCAGCCACAAGCACAGCAAAACGATTCCGAAAGCACAGTGTCTGCTCCCGACTTCACGCCCACAAGCACCAAGCTGATGGGCGTGGATGGGACAATAGTGCTCGGCCAGGACCAGGACGCTCCAGCTGCTGTGTACGACGCCACGCAGTCCTTCAGGTAGGGGGTTGTCTGGAGGGAAAGGGAGAGAGAGAGGAGGAAGGGGGAGGGAGTGAAAGAGGGGTTGGGAAGAAGGGAGTGAGAGAGGGGGAGAAGGAGGGAAGATGGGAGGGAGGGAGAGAGAAGGATAAAGTGAGGAAGTGGGAAGGAGGGAGAAAGTGAGGAAGAGGGAAGGAGGGAGAAAGTGGGAAGGAGAGGGAAGGAGGGAGAAAGTGGGAAGGAGAGGGAAAGACAGAAGGAGAGGAAAAGAGGGAAGGAGAGGAAAAGATCATTGATCAAAGATAAGACAAATGTGTATTGATACTCATACGTGTAACACATATGTATTTCCATATTATATTGGTTTCCTGGAAGGCATAAATGGGAAGCCAGACTTTGAGGAGGGCAAACAGACTCTTGAGAGAGTAACTTCCACTCCTTACTCCACAGTAGCGATCTCTAATTTCATTATGTATTAGTTTTGGAAGGCAGTATGAAAATTTAAGGAATAGTTCTTCATTAGTGTCTCCCTCGACCCGCAGCGGCGAGGTGGCTGACGTGAACGTGTGGTCGCGGGTGCTGAGCGGCGCGGAGATGGCTGCCTCGACGTCCTGCGAGGGGAGACCTCAGGGGGGCGTCCTGGCCTGGGATGCTGCGTCCTGGACTCTGGGCGAGGACGCTGCTAAGGTAAAGGATGACGATAAGGGTAATGAAGGAGAGATAAATAACGATTCTAAGGGTATATATAAACCTAATAACTGGTTAATGTAACTGGGGTATCAGGAGGGTAATTAGACCATTTCCAGTGCACTTGTAATGCGCTGATATCTTTGAAGTTGCGTTCATGTTCATGCTTTCAGTTGGTTTGCTCTTGGATTTTCCCCAAGTAACGATATGTGTTGTAGACGATATATATATATATATATATATATATATATATATATATATATATATATGTATGTATGTATATATATATATGTATATATACATATGTATATATATATATATGTGTGTGTGTGTGTGTGTGTGTGTGTGTGTGTGTGTGTGTGTGTGTGTGTGTGTGTGTGTGTGTGTGTGTGTGTGTGTGTGTGTGTGTGTGTGTGTGTATGTGTGTGTGTGTGTGTGTGTATACATATGTCGTACTGGAATTTTTCATATACATAGTGATTAAAATAAATATTCTACTAAATTCTGATATGGGTAGCATAAACTAGCGGTCTTTAGACTTGTCGGGTGTATTGAATGTCTTCCTCTAAGTGTGTGTCAAAGCTACAGTTGTCATAGAAACGTTTTTATTCATTAACTATTTATTCTATAAAAAAAAATAAGTGGCATATCACTATGTAAATCTGATCTATAAATATTATAGGGATAAACAAGGGATATTATCTTATACTAACTGAAATCAATTTAATTTACACCATCCCTTTGCCTAGTAATTATAAAACATTAACTTTTACTACAAACACAACAAAAGGAAAAGCATGATACGGGATCGAGTCAGCCACCTCCCTTCCATTTCACGATTAGCTTTCCGTTATTTACTTGTATATAAGGTAATCAATCCCTTTCTTTTAACCTTCATGATTCTCTTCTTATACTTTATTATATAGTTCGATGCGCAATCTGTTCTTTGATAGCACACGAACTATATCCTTCGACTAATTCTGTTGCTGTATCCACGGAAAAAATCCTAACAATAAGGTTGGCGTCTGAGTTATTACAGCGCAGTACACATGGATTCCATGATTATGTTAATTAAATTGTACAGCATTACAATCTATAATATCAGGGTATTTTACGACTTTTAATACCAGCACTGAACATATCGTCTGACAAGACAACAGCTATATCTTTGCTTATTACTCCCCCCCCCCTATTGATTTGTTAACATTAGATTAAATCGACCTCTTATAAATGATTATTATAAGTGATTATTATATTTAATCAGTATTGATCTCATATATATATATATATATATATATATATATATATATATATATATATGTATGTATATATATACATGTTATCTATCTATATCTATCTATCTATCTATCTATCTACCTATCTATCTATCTATCTATACCTCTTTACCTTCTGCAGAGACTATTACCCTTAGAAGAATCCTGCGACGTGTTTCCTTTGCCTTATTTCCTGTTCACGGAAAAGCTCAAGTTCAGCGACGCCTCCAGCCTGTGTCAAGCCTTCGGGGGAGAGCTGGCCACGCCCATGAGTCAAGAGGAACAAGAGGTGTGTGGGCGTGAGAGAACATTCTGGTGTGTGTTTATCTGTTGTGTGTACAAATATGTGTATATACTTATGAACTTCGTAAAACGATTTTTTTTTTTATGATAAAGCAAAGGTGTGTTCAAGACCGTTAGCTCAAAAAAGGGAAAATAGATAGAGATAATGAATCAATTGCAATTTCTTTACTTAAGTGAAGGAAAAAGGTATATTCGTAACACTAAATAGAAATTGGCATTGCTAATGTATATTTGCTAAAGGAGATGGTAAAAAATGGCAATTAAAGAGTGAGTGAGGACTTTGTCGTGTGTGTGTGTGTGTTTGTCTACATTCTACAATTATTCTGTCTACATTTCTGTGTGCATGCTTATTAAAGTTTTTCTGAAGAAATATGTATTAATAAGCGTACGCAATTTTTTTCATATATTTCCACACGGGTGCTTGTGTACTGACACTAACATTTACACAGTATATCGCCTTTAACTAAATTGAATATTACATTCCCATCAGAAATCTTTTCCCTTCGTCAGGTAATCCTCGATTGACACTAATACATAAACAGCATATCACCTTCAACTAAATTCAGTACAACACTCCCACAAGAATTTTCCCGCTTCGTCAGATAATCTTCGAACAAGCTTTGGAGAACGGCGAGGAGTGTGGCAAGGGTGGCAGTCCCCTTATGTGGCTGGGAATTCGAGACGACATCGAAGAGGGCGTGTGGGTGACCGACAAGGATGAGAAAGAGGTCAGTGCTGTGTTTGGGTACTTGTTATGATGTATGTTTCGGTGTGTGTGTTTTGTGGCTGGTTAGAGAGGGGTGTATGTGTCCATTGTTGTTTCTCGCTTTTTTCTTTTTCTCGCTCTCTCTGTCTGCCTCTCCTCTCTGTCTGTCTGTCTGTCTGTCTGTCTCTCTCTCTCTCTCTCTCTCTCTCTCTCTCTCTCTCTCTCTCTCTCTCTCTCTCTCTCTCTCTCTCTCTCTCTCTCTCTCTTTCTCTTTCCTTCTCTCCCCCCCCCCACACACATACATATAATACAAATGCACAAAAGCATTATTTATGTACAGTTGCGTATATTGTGCATCCATTTCCTTACATCTGATCAAAATTCCTTCTTACAGATCACCTACTTCAACTGGGTCCAAAGCCAACCCAACGGAGGCACAATCGAGAACTGCGCTGTGATGAAAGGCGAAGTATTTCAGGTAAAGGAAAGAAAGAAAAAATGTATGTATATATATGTCTGTATGTAAGTATGTATGTGTGTGTGGGAGAGAGAGAGAGAGAGAGAGAGAGAGAGGGAGAGAGAGAGAGAGAGAGAGAGAGAGAGAGAGAGAGAGAGAGAGAGAGAGAGTGAGAGAGAGAGAGAGAGAGAGAGAGAGAGAGAGAGAGAGACAGAGACAGAGAGAGACAGAGAGACAGACAGACAGAGAAAAGAAATGCTAATAATGATAATTTCGTTATCATTATCATAATATAATACTGACTGAACCATGCCTTTTAACCACCCGAAGACCCTCGTGTGTTCCAGGGGCGTTGGGCTGACCAATCCTGCAGGAAGAGCTTTAAGGTGTGTCCCATGTGCACCCTGGATATGCCCGTGTTTCTTCGGTGAGTTCAGGGGTCAAACAGGCACGTGGATACATTGCCTTGTGATCTGAGCCTGTAATTTTATTTACATAACAGCTAGTTCTTGTTTTTACTACAATTTATAGTCATTTCTTAAGTAACTTCTACTAGTAATACTATTACTCGTATTTCTGCTGTTCCTCTTCCTATTGCTAATTCTATTCTTGTTGCTGCTGTTGCTGCTGCTGCTACTGCTGCTGCTGCTGCTGCTGCTGCTGCTGCTGCTGCTGCTGCTGCTGCTGCTGCTGCTGCTGCTACTACTACTACTACTACTACTACTACTACTACTACTACTACTACTACTACTACTACTTCTACTACTACTACTACTACTACTACTACTACTACTACTACTACTACTACAACTACTAATAATAATACTAATACTAATACTAATACTACTTCTACTAATGCTACTGCTGCTGCTAATCCTGCTGCTATTTCTACTACTACTACTACTATTCCTACTTTTACTATTACTACTACTACTGCTACTGCTACTGCTGCTGCTGTTACTACTACTGCTACTACTACAACTGCAAAAAATATTTCTTAATCTTGAACAGCATCACTTTGACCATTACAAAAGAATTATAACCAGTAGCGAGAATATTACTTCAGTGGGCATTTTCACACACAGAGATTACAGATAGACAGATAGGTAGACACATCGTAGATTGATGGATAGATAGACAGATAGGTAGATAGACAGAGATAGGTAGGCAGATAGATTGGTATACAGATAGATAAATGAATAGATAGGCAGACAGACAGATAGATACTAATACAGATACATATTGACATATAGACACATACATGTACCTACATATCTGTATATATAGATGTGTTTGTGTAAGTACGTATGTAAATATTTACATTAATAATTGTATTTTGTTCTGAGGCAGCATAATATCTTGTGTCCAACAGACCATAAGTGCATATGGAGAGAATGAAAGTTTTCAGCATTTTCAGCATTTTTTTCTTTACTATATTTGCTTCAATTCCTTGGCGAAAAGCCGACGAAAACAAAAAGGATTCTACACGATCCTTAAGTATCCTTCAGTGTAACAGATGATTATTCACAAACAATTGGATATCTCGTTTTCTAGTTCAGGCACGTGAATCGTTTGGAAAATAGTTTACCCAATAAGCCTTATTGACTATAAACAGAGAGAGAGGTTCCAAAAATCATCTCATTAGTACATTTAATTTATCTTTTTAAAGAAAGAAAGAAAGAGTGGATGAAAGATAGATACATAGAAAGAAAAAGCGCTGTAATTGAAGGGTATTTTAGAGGATTCTTAAATTTCCTTAGGCGGAACGCCTGACTAAGACCCGCGTCCTCCCCGCAGGTTCCGGGGGATCTGCGACGCCAACCTGTACGACGACCGGTTCGTCCTCGCGGGCAAGAGGAACGGCAAGCCCTACTTCCGGGGGTACTACCGCTCGCAGCTCTTCTTCGCCGCCGACGGGAGGTGGCGGCTCGAGAACATCATGGTAGGGGGGAACGGGAGAGGGTAGGCGACAGTGGGTCGTAAAAGTACACGTTCGTGCGCAATCACGCGGGAGGAAGGCACGCAGGCACGCAAACACGCACGCACCACACGCACCCACACCCACACAGAACGCCATATAACTTTGTTTATCATTCGCAGATATCTTGACATGATAATCAATGAGCTAAAATAAATCCCAGTCCTATATCTAATAATAATGAAGGGTAGATTATCGTCGATATTTCATTTCCAAGCACTGCAGTTCAATCATTTTTGCTTTGTATTGCATTGTGTGCCTTGTAAACATATTTCCCATTCCTTACTCCTATTCATTTACACCTTTGTACATATCATCATCATGCGCCGTGAATATGCATCGAATTTTCATAGAAAACTGAAAAGAGTCATGGAAAAATGCCAAAATCTATCTGGAAGGTCATGGAAATGTCCTGAAGTTTTGACACCAAAAAAGGGATAAGAAACTTTTTTTTAACTAACTTGTTTGGTCATTTATTGTCTTTGGCAAAGGACGGAATGAGAGAATTCAGCGATGTTATGGCCGCTAAATTGGTTTTGCGGTCGTCGAAGGCTATGCATGGGAGAGGTTGGTTAAAATCTCTAAATGCAAATTCACTCTCTCTCTCTCTCTGTATCTCTCACTCACTCACACCCCCCTCCTCTCTCTCTCTGTATCTCTCACTTACTCACACACACCCCTCCTCTCTCTCTCTCTCTCTCTCTCTCTCTCTCTCTCTCTCTCTCTCTCTCTCTCTCTCTCTCTCTCTCTCTCTCTCTCTCTCTCTCTCTCTCTCTCTCTCATACACATGCACACAAACACTTACATAATTCTTCAACATGCACATGATTTCTCCAACAGATAAACGACACCTACGCAATTATGGAGGAAGATGGCTCGTTCAACTACCCAATTGGTCGACACAAGTGGATCTTCTCTCACGGGTTCTGCGGCGAACAGGCGGGCGTGGCACAGAGCCTGGCCCTTACCCAGTGTGCCAAGAATACGGAGTTCACCTGCGATGATGGCACTTGTATTCCTATCAACCAGGTGATTATGTTAATTGTAGAAGACTGACTTTAACGATAAAGTATTCTACCCTCGTTGTACAATATATAGAAAGCATACATACGATTGCAGGAGGTAAATCGCCACTTGAGGTCTTGATCACTCATTACCATTATTCCCATAACTATTTCTACTAATTCTACAATCATCATCATTATCACCGTCATTATAATCCGCAATATTACCCTTTATAACGTATGAATTACAATACATATTCACCTACAGAACCAATATTAAAGTAGAAAAACACATCAAGAGGAAACTGGTCTACTACATGTTTCTGAGACCTGCTGACTTCCCCACAGGTATGCGACCGCCGCGTGCAGTGTCCAGACATGTCCGACGAACTCGACTGCTCGACGGTACAGCTTCCCAGGGGTTACCAGAGTACCCTCCCGCCCCCCAGTGAGAACATCAACTCTCCTCTACCCGTGTACCTCAACCTCACCCTTAGGTATTGATGCTAAACGTGTTATATTTCTGTGTTACGAGTTTCATATAGCAGGAATCTTCGCAAGCTAGGAGGCTTTGGAAGGTTATTTCAAATAGCTTACTGTGTCTTAGCGACATCGGATTATCCACTTCGTTATCTTATGGAAATTTTCTACCTGTCTTTTACCATGTGTTTTTATGTGCATGTAGATTCTCCTGTTCAATTTGTAGAGTCATATGTTCAAATTATAGATTCTCATGTTCAAATTGTAGATTCCCATGTTCAAATTGTAGATTTTCATGTTCAAATTATAGATTCTCATGTTCAAATTATAGATTCTCATGTTCAAATTATAGATTCTCATGTTCAAATTATAGATTCCAATGTTCAGATTGTAGATTCTCATGTTCAAATTGTATTCTCATGTTCAAATTGTAGATTCTCATGTTCAAATTGTAGATTCTCATGTTCAAATTGTAGATTCTCATGTTCAAATTGTAGATTCTCATGTTCAAATTGTGGATTCTCATGTTCAAATTGTAGATTCCCATGTTCAAATTGTAGATTTTCATGTTCAAATTGTAGATTCTCATGTTCAAACTGTAGATTCACATGTTCAAATTGTAGATTCTCATGTTCAAACTGTAGATTCCCATGTTCAAATTGTAGATTCTCATGTTCAAACTGTGGATTCTCATGTTCAAATTGTAGATTCTCATGTTCAAATTGTGGATTCTCATGTTCAAACTGTAGATTCTCATGTTCAAATTGTAGATTCTCATGTTCAAACTGTAGATTCACATGTTCAAATTGTAGATTCTCATGTTCAAACTGTAGATTCCCATGTTCAAATTGTAGATTCTCATGTTCAAATTGTAGATTCACATGTTCAAATTGTGGATTCTCATGTTCAAACTGTAGATTCCCATGTTCAAATTGTAGATTCTCATGTTCAAATTGTAGATTCTCATGTTCAAACTGTAGATTCCCATGTTCAAATTGTAGATTCCCATGTTCAAATTGTAGATTCTCATGTTCAAACTGTAGATTCCCATGTTCAAATTGTAGATTCTCATGTTCAAGTTGTGGATTCTCATGTTTAAATTGTAGATTCCCATGTTCAAAATGTAGATTCTCATGTTCAAATTGCAGATTCCCATGTTCAAATTGTAGATCCCCATGTTCAAATTGTAGATTCTCATGTTCAAACTGTAGATTCCCATGTTCAAATTGTAGATTCCCATGTTCAAATTGTAGATTCTCATGTTCAAACTGTAGATTCCCATGTTCAAATTGTAGATTCCCATGTTCAAATTGTAGATTCTCATGTTCAAATTATATATTCTCATGTTCAAATTGTAGATTCTCATGTTCAAACTGTAGATTCCCATGTTCAAATTGTAGATTCCCATGTTCAAATTGTAGATTCTCATGTTCAAACTGTAGATTCCCATGTTCAAATTGTAGATTCCCATGTTCAAATTGTAGATTCTCATATTCAAATTGTAGATTCTCATGTTCAAATTGTGGATTCTCATGTTCAAACTGTAGATTCCCATGTTCAAATTGTAGATTCTCATGTTCAAATTGTAGATTCTCATGTTCAAACTGTAGATTCCCATGTTCAAATTGTAGATTCTCATGTTCAAATTGTAGATTCCCATGTTCAAATTGTAGATTCTCATGTTCAAACTGTAGATTCCCATGTTCAAATTGTAGATTCCCATGTTCAAATTGTAGATTCTCATGTTCAAATTATATATTCTCATGTTCAAATTGTAGATTCTCATGTTCAAATTGTAGATTCTCATGTTCAAATTGTAGATTCTCATGTTCAAATTGTAGATTCTCATGTTCAAATTGTGGATTCTCATGTTCAAACTGTAGATTCCCATGTTCAAATTGTAGATTCTCATGTTCAAATTGTAGATTCTCATGTTCAAACTGTAGATTCCATGTTCAAATTGTAGATTCCCATGTTCAAATTGTAGATTCTCATGTTCAAACTGTAGATTCCCATGTTCAAATTGTAGATTCCCATGTTCAAATTGTAGATTCTCATGTTCAAATTGTAGATTCCCATGTTCAAATTGTAGATTCTCATGTTCAAATTATATATTCTCATGTTGAAATTGTAGATTCTCATGTTCAAATTGTAGATTCTCATGTTCAAGTTGTGGATTCTCATGTTTAAATTGTAGATTCTCATGTTCAAATTGTAGATTCTCATGTTAAAATTGTAGATTCTCATGTTCAAATTGTGGATTCTCATGTTCAAACTGTAGATTCCCATGTTCAAATTGTAGATTCTCATGTTCAAATTGTAGATTCTCATGTTCAAACTGTAGATTTCCATGTTCAAATTGTAGATTCCCATGTTCAAATTGTAGATTCTCATGTTCAAACTGCAGATTCCCATGTTCAAATTGTAGATTCCCATGTTCAAATTGTAGATTCTCATGTTCAAACTGTAGATTCCCATGTTCAAATTGTAGATTCCCATGTTCAAATTGTAGATTCTCATGTTCAAATTGTAGATTCCCATGTTCAAATTGTAGATTCTCATGTTCAAATTGTAGATTCTCATGTTCAAATTGTGGATTCTCATGTTCAAACTGTAGATTCTCATGTTCAAACTGTAGATTCCCATGTTCAAATTGTAGATTCCCATGTTCAAATTGTAGATTCTCATGTTCAAACTGTAGATTCCCATGTTCAAATTGTAGATTCCCATGTTCAAATTGTAGATTCTCATGTTCAAATTGTAGATTCCCATGTTCAAATTGTAGATTCTCATGTTCAAACTGTAGATTCCCATGTTCAAATTGTAGATTCTCATGTTCAAATTATATATTCTCATGTTCAAATTGTAGATTCTCATGTTCAAATTGTAGATTCTCATGTTCAAGTTGTGGATTCTCATGTTTAAATTGTAGATTCCCATGTTCAAAATGTAGATTCTCATGTTCAAATTGTAGATTCCCATGTTCAAATTGTAGATCCCCATGTTCAAATTGTAGATTCTCATGTTCAAATTGTAGATTCCCATGTTCAAATTGTAGATTCTCATGTTCAAATTATATATTCTCATGCTCAAATTATAGCTCCTCATGTTCAACATTTCAGTTCATTCAGAAGCATTGATGCCATCGACAACAGGTTCACAGTAGAACTCGTGGTGCGCATGATCTGGAAAGACCAGCGCCTCCTCTTCAAGCACCTCCGTCGGGACAGGCAGCTGAACATAATTTTACCGAGTGAGGTTTGTGTGCCGAAGTAATTTTCCATATTTTTTTTTCCATCGTTTTTTTCTCGTAAATTCATCGGCAGGAATTCTTGGTAACGAAGCAGTGAGTTTTAGTTTATGAGATTGTGAATAATACTTTACTTGCAATTTTCCGTCATGTTGGATTTTTCTTTAAACGGCATTTAACACTATATACATGTTCAGGAACATTCATGTCTGTTTGTACGTAAATACATTCAGATACATAGCCTACACACACACACACACACACACACACACACACACACACACACACACACACACACACACACACACACACACACACACACACACACACACACTCTCTCTCTCTCTCTCTCTCTCTCTCTCTATCACACACACACACACACACACAGACACACACACTCTCTCTCTCTCTCTCACACACGCACACACACACACACACAAACACACACACTCTCTCTCTCTCTCAATCTCACACACACACACGCACACACACAACACACACACACACACACGCAAACACACACACGCAAACAGACACACACGCAAACAGACACACATACACACACACACACACACACACACAAACACACACACACACGCGCTCTCTCTCTCTCTCTCTCTCACACACACACAAACACACATACACACTCAAACACACACACACACACTCACACACACACACACACACACACACACACACACACACACACACACACACACACACACACCCAGACCCATATACACACACGCATTAATAACCTCCCCCCCTCACAGGCACAGACCATCTGGGTGCCCACGGTCGACTTCCTGAACGCCGAGAACAACCAGCACACGAAGGTCGACCAGGACTGCAAGATCACCATCAAGAGACTCGGAAGCCCTCTACCGGACGACATCGAAAACTCTAAGGAAGGTGAGGGTCGTGGGTGGCTGTCAGGTTTAGTGGGAATAAAGGGTAATGTTGTGGGTTATAATGACGATTATAATGGTAATGGTAGAAGTATTAGTAGAAATAATAATTGTAACAATGATGAGAATGAATAATAATAATTGTAACAATGATGAGAATGAATAATAATAATTGTAACAATGATGAGAATGAATAATAATAATAATAATAATAATGAAAAATAATGAATAATGATGCTAATAATGACAATGATAATCCTAATAATGATAGTTCTAATACTAATAGTGATAATAGTAATACTCGCCATCGTCAAGGCAATAGGGTCACTGATTCAATTAGCACATTCACACTTGAAGAATTACATTGAAATTACCTCTTTCTCAAGTCCACTGGTGACGTCCTAGTTGGAGGTAATAAAAGTAATAATAATAATAATAGTTACCCCTATTACGGTAACTGATGCATTCATTAAATAATTCTTGGAACCAGATGACCACCGAAATTTAAAGGCATCGAAGTTTATTTTTCATAAAAATCTACTTAAAACTTTGTAAGTTATCCTGCTAACCCCCCCCCCAAAAAAAAAAAAAAAAAAAAAAAAAAAAAAAAAGCTAAACAACACCACGAAACAGAACCTTGACAGCAAGGCCAACACTAATATATACTACCGTAAACATAACTAAATCTATTTCTAACTGGCTGGATGGGGTTTGTGTGCCAATCCCAAAAGATCAGTCATTGTTTAAATCCTTAAATTAAATCCTTCGAAGCGGTTCAATGAGAAATAAGGCAAAAAGTAGGAAGAGATCGAGGAATTAGAAAAAAATAACAATAAATGATGAAATATGCAGATAATTAAACGAAAAGTAAAATGGGTTTTCTTCCAGTAGTAGCATAATAATGATAACAATGTATCAGTGATTGGGATCATGATTTGATATTCATAGTGATTATGATGTTAATTGTGATGGCATGATTATAATAATAATATTACTACTGTAGTTGTAACAATAGTTATAAAATCACTGGTAAGGTAGAATGATCTAGTACTAGTATTACAACTGCATTATTAACAGTGACTAAACAACACCAAGAATAGTAATAAAGTAAAGTAAAATAATAGTAAAGTAAACCCCTGAAAAAGTGCCAAAAATCAATACAGACATAAAAACAACGATGATATTTTCCAGCACGAATTTACCAAGGACAAGAAAACTACATCCGAATCAACCGCAAATATACCATCACCTTCCACTGCAACTTCAATTTCTTCTACTTCCCCTTCAACACCGACTACTGCAACATGGAATTCAGAATTAACAAGAACACTGAGAATTACGTCTCATTGGAGAAATACGGCCTTGGAATTCGCTATGAGGTAAAACTAATAACTATATTCCTCTCTCATTTTTTTTTCAACCTCATATAGGAATATATATATATATATATATATATATATATATATATATATATATAATATATATATATATGTATATATATGTATATACATGTATATATACATATATATATATATATATATATATATATATATATATATATATATATATATATATATATATATATATATATATATATGAATATAAATACAAATACAAATACAAATACAAATACAAATACAAATACAAATATATATATATATATATATATATATATATATATATATATATATATATATATATATATATATATATATATATATATATTACCAGGTATCTACTTTCTGACGTGTAGGCTTACGTACCCTGGTCTCTAAGTCAGCCTAACTTTCTCTGACTTAGTGTAGCCTCATCACGTCATCCCTTAGCTAAATTTCATCATCATCATCATGGGGGCTGACGCCGCCGGGGGCGCATAGCCGCATCCACCCTTCGCTTCCACCTACGAGGATCCCTCATGGCTAGACGCCAGGCAGGGACTCAGCCTATCTCTAGTTCTTCACGGCAGGTTTGGTCGATCTGCCCAAGCCATGACTTCCTCGGTCGTCCCACAGGCCTCCTCCACCCAGGGTTGTCTCGAACAGAGACGACCTGATGGGCAGGATCATCCTGAGGAAAGCGAGCCAGGTGGCCGTATAGCCTGAGTTGGCGATCACGGATTGTGCAGATAACAGGGCTTGTGCCAGTCTCACGGTGCAACCGTTGGTTGGACACATGGTCCCGCCAACAGTACCCCATGATCTGGCGCAAGGACCTATTGCAAAAGGCTTCAAGACGAGCCTCCAAGGCACAGGACAATGTCCAGGTTTCGCTACCGTATAGCAAAACTGGCATTAAATTTAGCTAAATTTAGTCCATCTTAACCTTACCCGAATTTAGCCTGAATTAGAATAATCAAAACTTAGTGAATAAAACCTAATCTAATGTATCCTCTTGTGACATAACCTTGCTTAACCTATCTTAAGACAATCAAACCTTAGATAATTGAAGTTTTTGTTAGTTCTCTCTGACCTAGCCTAGCCAATCTTAAACCGGGGAATAGGAAAGGGGACCATCGGATTAACACCTTTAGTACACTACAAATATATGTATGTGTCTGTGCACACACACACACACACACACACACACACACACACACACACACACACACACACACACACACACACACACACACACACACACACACACACACACACACACACACACATACTTACATGTACATACAGACGTATACGTATATATATAGATGTGTGTGTGTGTGTGAATTAATACATATACATATATACATTAAATATACTTAAATCTACATATGTATTACATATTCAATAAATAATGGCTTTGCACACTTGTCGTATGATTTTGTAATAGCATATCAGTCGTTTAGTATCTTCTGCACGTATGGCCAAAGTGTTAAACGTATGTCACTATACTATTTATAGATACCAAGAAGAATTTATCATTTTGCAGATGAATTTAGAATGATAAGAGATTTAATTGGTGTTACACGATATTGACTCGATTACAGTTTGACCACTTAATCAAACTACCTGTTTTCTTTTTTGTTATGTATCATTTTATATCTATCTGAGGCTATATTCACAATACAATTATAATGTTTATTATAATCGTCTAAAACTGGCATTAATACATGTGTGCTTCATGATGAGGTAAACTTCATAATATTTTCCGAGCAGTTTAGGACTACTACACAATAAATAACTCGAAGGGAAGATAAAATTGTCTATTAGAATTTTACCTAGAAGATATTTTTTTTCGATTGCCATGTTTGTTGTTTCGAGTCGAAACAGGCATGGAACAAACGCGAAAAGAACACAAAAATACGATTATTGTGGATAGGTATACTTATTATGGTCGCTCGCTTGGTCTTCACTCGACTGAGCACTACCATCCTAATAAGTAATATAAATATAAAAATACAAGCCCTCATGGTCCGCAGTCCCATGAACCACGCTAGCATACAATATCATATAGTGCATATTTACGTTGTCATACATAGGTGTACATTATTAGTGATCTATGTCTTCACTATTAAACTATTTGTTAACCTTGCCCTCTCCCCTGGGTAGGGTAAGGCCCAGCTGGCCGAGTACGACATTGGCGGAATGCACGTGGAGCGGCTGACGAGCGAAGAACCGTACAGCGGACTCGTTATCGTGATTATGATGCAACACCTGTACGCCACACAGGTGAATCCCTCTGAGGCTGTTATTGAATAATTTATGTATGTCTTCAAATGAATTAATAAACCAGATAATATATATATAACAGATAGCACTATTGCATAGGTCTGTCTGTAAGTAATTATTTCTTCCGTATAGGACTATGCTTAGAAGTATTTAATAATTATTTTCTTTTATAGGCCAACGTTTATAAGTAACTACAAGTAACAAGATATTTCTACACAGGCCTATGATGTCACTTCTAAATATGCTTATGTCTACAAATAAATACAATTACATAGGCTTATGTCTATAAGAAATTAAATATCTAAAAAGTCGTGATGCGTCCCTTTCAACAGCTGGTCACGATCTTCGTACCGACGACGCTGATCAACCTGATTTCCTTCGCCACGTTCTGCTTCAAGTGGTTCGACTTCCAGAACCGCATCATGGTCTCCCTCACGGCCCTGCTCGTCCTCAGCACCCTCTTCGCCCAGATCTCCGACAACCTTCCAAAGACCTCGTACTTCAAGCTCATCGACATCTGGTTCTTCGGCTCCATCCTCTTCTCCTTCGTGATCATCATCATCCACACGCTCGTCGAGTTCCACCATCACTATGCCTCTCCGAACCACACCTCCGGATCTACCCCACTTTCATCACACACTTTCCGCAAACCCATTTCGGTGCAGGATCTCTCCAAGCCGCCCAAGGCCCCGCCTCATCCTTACAAGCGAGCCATGCTGATCAACCGGTGGGGAATGATCATCTCCACCTGCTCATATGCAATCTTCTTCCTCACTTTCTGGGGCATCGCTTTTTCGCAGAAGATCTCGGAGAATGCGAAGCACATTGAGGCTGAGGAGGGGAACAAAACGGGGTATCCAGATTAGGATGGAAATGGGACCAAAACAGAAAAGTTCGAGAAATGTTATACTTGCACAAAGGGAAGTAATATTTCAGTCGTGTGGAATATTGAGTTTCCAGTCATATGTATATACTTTTCTCATTATTATTAATATATATATATATATAAAAATCTATATATATATATATATATATATATATATATATATATATATATATATATATATATATATATATATATATATATATATATATATACATTTTTTTTTTTTTTTTTTTGGGGGGGGGGGTCACATCGTTTTGCACCTCTGCATTTCATGCAAGGAAAGTATGTCTTTCAAAGTAGCTTACCTTCTTCGGAATAAATCAGAAACCGAAATATAAGCTGTACGAAGCACACGAGGATATTATATTAGTCACATATTTTTTTCGTAACTTTATTTCATGTCTGCCTGTTATCTTGTTAATATTGTCACAATCAAAATAGCTTTTAACAAATGAGGGACAGTGAAGTCTGATTTCACAAGCACGCATTACGTCTAAAATTAAACAAGAATGTCAATTGCAAGTTCAAGCATGTAGAATGTTAGATGAAATGTTTGAATCAAGTACCACGTAGTACACTTAAATAATTTATAGATTATAGTTGTTATGCGGTAAAACCTTAGCAAATAAAGAGGTTAAATGACTAATCTATACTTCGTCTAATCTCTCTTTTATTTTTTTTATTACACACACACACACACACACACACACACACACACACACACATATATATATATATATATATATATATATATATATATATATATATATATATATATATATATATATATGTGTGTGTGTGTGTGTGTGTGTGTGTGTGTGTGTGTGTGTGTGTGTGTGTGTGTGTGTGTGTGTGAATAAATAATTTGTGTGTGTGAATAAATAAATTGTGTGTATACATATTTACATGTCTTGTCTTTTTAAAGCCTTTGTATATTTTCTTTTAGATTTGCTGTCTTCAGCACCACTTTAGCATTTTTGCTTGGGTTGTGCTGCCGTCTCTCTCTCTCTCCCTCTCTCTTTCTGTCTTTCTCTCCCTCTCCCTCCCTCTCTCTCTCTCTCTCTCTCTCTTTCACACACACACCTGAGATTGAATGGAGGATAGTGAAAATTTAACCCCATTCTTTCTCTGCGCTCAGGACCAAATACATTTTACGAGAGGACAACACAGCTCTCTCGCGAACCATCGTGACCAGTCTTTTGTTTTCTTATTCCGTGAGAATGATTCAGAAGTCACTAAGATCTTGTTGCATGTAATCAGTTTCAGTTTGACAAAATATCTACGCACACTGTAATAGATGTATACACCAAATACATCCGTAGTAGGAGTTGGAATATTTTTATTTATTCATTTATTTTAATATTCATGTCAGTACTGTATTATAAGACCTTTATTGCCTTTACCTTTGGAAAAGAAACATTTTGGTTCTTCAGGAGAGTTGCGTTGTCTTTCTTATCCCTTTGCTAAAGTACAAATATGCAATTATGCAAATGTATTGATTAATTTTACTCAATAAAAATCAATCAACTAATAGCCTTTGAAAGGTATTTAGCCTACCATAAAATTCCTTCTAGGGTTTCTAACCTGGAGGCCACGGTATACTTTCTAGAGGGCCATGGAGTAATATGAAAAATATGACGACGAATTAAACTGAATTTTATTTCACCTACAGAAACTACATACAATTATATCTCGCATATCAATAAATTGGAATCTTTCCATAAAATGTTTTTGTTCTATAGTATTGACACCACAACGCTATCCATAACTAGCAATATCTGAATTTGAAAAGATGACAGACACTGACGGGGCCATAGACATTTTTATACAATAGTCAGGAGCCACATTATTAATATTCATTACCATCAAGGGCTTTTTTTAAGAGTACTAAAGTTTAATTATATTTTATCTCCAATAGAAGAATTTAAACCAATCAAACATCAAAAATAAACTACTGCTGCAAGCGGTAATGGACTCTATAAATTACTCAATTGACGGGGAATTATGCCTCCCGTGAAGGAATGAGAGAAGGAAAGGAAAGAAAATGTTCCACCGAAAGTTAATTACTCAGAGGACTACAGTTTCGTTTGCTGGACACTATGTTTTTTCTTTAACAAAAGGTTATGTCAGTCATCTAGTGTGATACATTTTGTATTGTGGCCTACAGTTTAAGATCTATATACTGAAACTATATATGTAATACAGCGATGAACCGTATTCACGTTGCCAAATGTAGAAAAGGTATGAAATACATGAATACATCTATTTATGTATATATATATCACACACAAAAAGAAAGAAAGAAGGAAAGAAAGAAAGACAGTGAACATTGTAAAAACCATATGGACTCGATCGGAAAAAAAAAAAAAAATACAGCCGACCTTATATTCGACATTACTATACATTCTACTCGTAATGAAGGCTCTGGCGTTTTAAACAGCAGGGCATTCGAACACAGTTTTACAACAGGCGACGGGATGGTACGACTTGGACAAAGGCAAACACTTTCCACAGCACAAATAAACCCATGTGGTTATTATAGGTAAATAAATCCAATAGATTTAATATGAGACAAAAGCCATTGCCAAGATATTTTCTCTGCTTACTCGTAACTGATGTTTAGTTTTTAGTTAAAAATATGCGAGACCCAATCCCATGAATATTCATTATTCAGACTTACATATACACACATATAAATGCATGTATATCAGTCTAGACATGCATCTATCAGACAGATAAACAGATATGTATTTATTTTAATTTATGCATGTCCTTATAAATGGATAATAATTGGGTCGGGCCTAGCACAATTTTAAGAAACTAGCCGTCAGGCCACAGTATTTTTTTTTTTTTTTTTTGAATAGCGGACCCGTCGCCATTTATTTCCAGGAAAATGAGAAAAAGTGAAAATCCCGATTTTTTTTATATAAATATTTTATTAAGAAAAAAAAATGCAAATCAATTTGTCTATGATTCATTGTGTATGGTATCGTTCCTCCCGTCCCCAAACAAAACTAAAATATATTTGGCGGAAATACCTTACTTTCATGCGCCATGTCTATTGTTTTGTCTATCGTGTCCGTGGTCACTTCTGGTCAGTACTGGCGTATTTCGCAATATACGCAGAGAACCTGCCCACTAGGATGTAAACACACATTCAAACATCAAAACAAAAATGTTTTCATTCAACTCCTCGAAGACTTCTAGTTGAGACAGAATTGTACTTCCTCCAGGTGGGGCTGGAACTGATACATTCATATACTTCTGATCTTTGAAAAGTAGGAGGTACACTTGTCTTATTTTGGTGCTGGGGATTTTTTTCTTGCCTCTCACCATTCCAATATCACCAGACTTGCTCGCAATACTAAATAAAAATACTGTGGCCTTTGTACCGCATATAAATTGTAATTATTACCAAAATTTACATGACGTTAAATCCATTTTGCTTAAAATTTTCTTATCAGTCGTTTGTTACTCAGGACTGATGACTATATATTTTTGAAATGTAAAATGAGTAAAATCTCTTTCATTCACCATGTATAATATTATCAGCAAACACATGCACCCATATTTTATTTTAATAATTTCTTTGATTCCCATACAATAGTTTCGAGGTTCATTTTTTTTGTGAAATTTGACAATTAACAAGCAACCTCAGAAACGTGTTTTGGGGGGATTTGGGCTTTTGTAATTATCTTTTTCATTGATTATATACGAATCATTTACACGTGTGTGCGTGTGTGTAATCTATTTGTTTATTTATGCAAATCATAAATATGAAATAAATAGATCATTTTAAAAATCTAAAATAAAACATAATTGCTCTAAAAAATGTCTTATGCTGTGGGTGCCTTGTTATCCACACAGAATTTGGATCACTGTTGCAGTAAAGGTGGATAACCAAAGATTTTTATTTGCAGGTTTATTCAAAACAAGTACAAACGGTACAGACAGACGCAAATAACACGTAAAATAAGCTAGGGTAAAACAGAAATGAAACAAAGCATGGCAGTCAGTGATTAAGTGACCCTATGGATTACGGTAGGATGCGGGGCATTATAGGGTTAGGATGCAGGTAGGTTAGATATAAAGGCAGCAGGTATGGCAAACCGGGAAGAGAGCGGGGAGGGAGAAAATAGCACAGAAATTGACAGGAGTGAAAAAGAAGCAAAGGAACAAGAAGAGAATAAGAGTATAAGGGGGAATAATTGCAGGATGCGGAGCAGGATGGAAGCTGGATAGAGTAGGAATAAAGACAAATGAAAGAATAGGCACAATGAAAAGAGATGGAGAAATTAGAGTGGAAAAAAATAGAAGGAGAGGAGAGTACGAATAGACAGGGATAGAAGTATCAGGGATAGGAAAGTGGGAGGAGATGGATTTGGTACAGGAGGGGGGGAGTGAAGATTGAAAACTTTTTCCCATTTCTTCTTCAGCAGCTATACTCCAGCATAAGAATTCTACTTCATGGACCTTTTGTGTTCGGGAACTACGGTAAAAGTCCGTGTGTAGAAATCTTCAAAGAATACTCAATCTAACCTCTTTCTTAAGAAGGTTGATTGCCGACGCAGCTCTATAACCGTAAAAAAACATAAAAATAGTTCCTGCACGTTGCTAATACAGGGCCCTTGCAGGTATAAGCTGATTAAATTTTTAAGACCTCTTAAAGACTTTTTTTTGACTCATACCAATTGCTTTTTAAGACCTGGAGCCACTTGTCACTAAATACACACTTCCTCATAATGCGTAGGCCTACTTGTCGTGTCACTAATCAAGATAAAAAATTCACCCCGATGCGATTTTTGCACATCCCCTCAGATAGATTGCGCGCCAAAATATCTTTGCACACGGCCCGCAAGTAAACGGTCGCGTCGATCAGCAAAGGTCAGAGTGTTGTTGACAGGTCGCATAGAGATCCGAAAATGAGTGAACTGCGACGGCGTCCGCTGGTAACATATATATGTACAATTCGATTTAATTTAAGACATTTTAAGACCTACGACAGAAAAAAAAACACATGAAAGATTTTAGATTTAAAAAATGACATTTTAAGAATTCGAAAGGATGCGGCCGAACCCTGTAATATAGGATTGTGCGGCATATAACGCACAATCTACCTAGATAGATTTTATTCTGGACCTTGTTGGGTCTTATCGGAAATTAATCATTGTCAGTAATTATCATACACAGTTACAGGATAACAACGTTAGAGATTCAGGAATTTAAACTAATATTTCGAAGGCTTGGTGACCTCAAGATGATTATCCCGTCTGGCCAACCAAAATATAATATATAGTTACACGTAGATAACACCACAGATTCGGGGGTTCAAGGTAGCTTCAAGTATAAAGAAGGATTAGGGAAATGCTTGAATGGCTGAAAGATCTATTTTAGAGCTTCTTACTGTCTGTGATATGAAAACGTATGTACAATATACGAGGAAGAGAAATTCAATGTTTTATTAAGTAAAAACAGTACATTTCCATAATGTTGCATTGGTGCTTTATGATTAAAGGGAAAAAGGACAACAAAACAACTTTTTCTTTTCCCAAGGGCATGGGGGCAATAATGGTGCCCTAAAACTGTATTAATATGAAACTTATTACTCTACAATTTACATTCTTATAGCCTTTGTATGCGTGCGCATACACAGAAAATTACCAACAAGGTCATGGATGTTGACCCTGAAAGATGATAGTTACCTCAAAAAAATAAGAATACTATGACCCATTTTCTTTATTAGTTCGGGTGGTATGATCTATTTCTGTTGCATTTTACAAGGAACTTCATTATAACAGCATAGTATATGAAGGAATGGCATAACCTATATCTGTATTAGAAAAAACCCTCTAGTTTACCATTGTCATTAGTACATTTTTATTGTTTAATTCAAGCACCCTAGTCTTGAAAAGGCAAAACAATTTAAACCAAAAATACGTTATCGGAAACGAGACATAAATCAACTGTTGAGATATACAAGAAAGTCTACTATCGTATATGCAAATAATTCACTGGAGAACGAATACCTTTTCCCTTTCAAACAAAATTCTATCAGCTGATATCGAGTGCTTCCCTTAAATTCCCCCTCAAGACCTTTCACTATTATTTCACCATATTACTTCTCTTTCCACTTTCGGAAAATGTATATTTAAAACTCATTTACTAAAATGTGATACTAATAGTTGAGGCTCACATCTATTACATGCTATACTATAATATTAGACAATGATTTCAACTGGCAGTGGAATCCAAGTCAAACTCTCAATGGAAGAATTTAGCGCAGTACTTTGGTAAAATCTCGTATTATCATCTTCCATTGTTAAGGGAACAGAGACAAAATTAGTTGTGTATACTACTATTCCCTTTTCATGTAATATAACCGTGCTACTTGTCTAACTGTATCACAGAATAACAGCTCTCTGCATGTGTTTTAAACATAGTAGTTAATATAGCAAGCAAGCAATAAACTATAAATGCTTATTCTTCTATTTGTGAAAATATTCGTGTATACTAAAAACTTTGTAATTTCTATTCCGGAAATTGTGCTATGTTCATCTTATTTCGTATATAAATGCCACATACAATGCAGTAGTAATTTCCCTATTATTTTTATCAATTGTCATTTATCACAAAAGGAAGTAAACTGGTTATTAATTACATTGTTATTGATTATGGTTTCCCACTGTGCGAAATAATGCTATCATCTCCCTTAAAAATATATTTCTTACTGAGCACAGATAAATTCAGGATTACAATGTTACGTGATTAGTAATTCAACCTCATTTTGTACGTATTGAAGGTATAATATACGTATAATATATAAGGCGTTGAAGTAATCTGTGTGGCATTGGACCCTACATGGGTGAACCTATAATTGTATACTTTGTTTGCGAAATCAAACTTTATTTTGCCTTATTCGTGAAAAGAAATTTGATTGTGGATCAACAACTGCAATATACATGCAAGAAGTTTATATGACAAATGATCACATGGAGGCTAGCTTGCCATTGAGAGATTCTATCAACTTATATTGAAATTTGGCTTCTTACTCAGTCCGAAGTAAGTGATGCTACACTGAAAAGCAGATACACTAAAAAAAAGTGTAAAGGTGCAAGGAGAAGTAACTTACAATGTGCATTATCTATGGTGTGGTACACAAGACTTGAAAACCATTATTCCTTTGCACGTTTTATTATACCATTATTTGACCTCAGTTTTTGCTGGTCTAGTTACCTTCCTAATTTGGATATCCCATCATAGTCATATTCTCCAAATCCACAATTTTCTTGGCCTTCTCCGAAACCTTCTGCGACAAAGCGATGGCCCAGAAAGCGAGGAAGAAGATGCCATACAAGCCAGAGGTAACCAGGCAGCCCCAACGGTTGATCAGCATCGCCCATTTGTAAGGATGAGGGGGCTCCTTCGCAGAATTGGCCCTTCGTGGCAGCGGGGGAGATCCGGGGGTATGGTTCGGAGAGGGGTAGTGGTGGTGGTACTCCACTAGCGTGTGGATAATGATGATGACGAAGGAGAAGAGGATGGAGAAGAAGAACCAGATGTCGATGAGCTTGAAGTATGAAGTACGAGGGAGGTGTTCAGCGATCTGGCCGAAGAGGGTGCTAAGGACGAGCAGGGCCGTGAGGGAGACAATAATGCGGTTCTGGAAGTCGAACCACTTGAAGCAGAACGTGGCGAAGGAAATCAGGTTGATCAGCGTCGTCGGGACGAAGATCGTGACCAGCTGTTGGGAGAGACGCACATAGGTTGTTAGCTACTTATTTATATATAAACATAGGCCTAAATTGTGATTCTTAACATGGAGAAGAGTTTTGGGGCACCCCTCAATTTTTTCAGACGGTCTGAATTAGGAATTGAAATCTGTGACTTACAACTTATTCTGAACATCTTCCACTTATAGAAATACTCGTGTGAATATTATGTTCTGCATTTTTTTTCTCCAATAACAAGGTCATGACCTCTCCGCCCATCATTAGGTTATGATCTTCTATTATCTGTGCTCCATGCTTTGCTTCAACATAAAGAACATTCTATTCTGATATGCACATGCATATATACAAAAATGCACACAAAAACTTGCTTTATATCTATATCTATCTATCTATCTATCTATATGTATAAATGTGTTATCAGTAGCTCATAATATTACTGTTAATATATTTAAACGACTGCGCTTA
Organism: Penaeus vannamei; assembly: GCF_042767895.1. Taxonomy (NCBI): domain Eukaryota; kingdom Metazoa; phylum Arthropoda; class Malacostraca; order Decapoda; family Penaeidae; genus Penaeus; species Penaeus vannamei. The sequence goes on along the minus strand of NC_091590.1, from coordinate 12,312,962 downwards.
TCCAAACCATGCTTCTCACTAATATCTATTTGGTATACCGCTAATAAATCGGCAATTAATGTGATATTAATATTACTATATTTGCATATTTAATTACGCAGACGCAGGTGCGTACTGACGATGGTTTGTAATATGAACTTCCGTAATTTATTACTGATTGATTAATATTTTTGTTCTGTAGCAGGCTTGTTTCAGGTTGTCCAAACAAATGATGACGTGACTTGAGGATTTATTGGTGATAATCATAAACGCCTTTACGATCACCGAGAGAACTAAGTTGCTAATTTTGAAGAATTTCTGAACTCACTCAGCAATGAACGCTGCAGTTTACAAACATGGTGTCCCGACGGGCAAAATAAGTAGCCGTTTAAAAGTACAGGCGCATAGCTACTAACAGGAAAATACATACAAATATTCCCAAAGATTTCAAACAAACTTACCTGTACAATTTTCACTTGTACAATATTTATTTATTTAGTTTTTGTCATTAGATATCAGAAGCATGCAGTTTGATCGGATATTCTCGTGTTTGTAGGCCGATGTGAAACTATGGTTATGCATAAGGTGAAAATTAGACTTTATGCATAAGTGCTAACCTTGCAATGGAAGACACGGCCGCAGCACCACGAAATAGCCTCATTGGAACTCACCTGTGTGGCGTACAGGTGTTCCATCATTATGACGGTGACGAGGCCGCTGTACGGTTCCTCACTCGTCAGCCGCTCCGTGTACATTCCTCCGACGTGGTACTCAGTCAGCTGGTCCCTACCCTTAGCCAGCAGAGGGAGGGAGCTTTGAGTATTTATTGTAGTTTCGGAACCGCGTGAACATAAATCGAAAACTATTAGGTGAATATATTCTATGTTATATACAAAACATATAGTGATAGTTTGAGTTCTATAAGGCATTTTGATAGTGTGTATAGTGTCTCGTTCACATTTATAGTGATACAAAACACAATGGAATAGATTTAATCTGATGGTGGATGGACATCTGAGAAGACACTTTGGTAAATTTTAACTGCGTTATTATTGCATTACTTTCATTTAATATCATAATATTCAAATGGCGATTGTTTATTGATATAAGCATGGCTAGTACGGAAGGCATAAATGCCTATACAGATATGCACTATATACCTTTCCCGAATCTTCAGAAGGTAATATGTAAATTAAAAGCAAATTCAAAATCATACAAGTGTGCCGAGCACACTTGTATGATTTTGAATAAGTAATTAGTTGTTAAAAATGCAAAAAGAGTCTTTTATCATATGATAAATTCCGTTTCCTGTCATGTAATAATTCAATCAGTTTTTATCACAAAAATAAAACTAAATTTTGTAGCCGATTAGTTGACAGAAGCTATTCTCATGTCGAGAGTTATATAAAATGTCAGAAATATAAATTTAAGTAAATATAGCTGCATCGATGTATATCGATATTTATTGGTAATTCATGAACATGGTAATATGATATAATAATTGTTTATTTGAATTATAGTAACTGACTAAAGATATCAGGAAAGGTTAGTATTTTCACACCCACGTTGCACGCACAATCATCAACTGCAACATAAACCCCTTAACAGTGAAACGGCCCTTACTGCCGGTAAAAGGCAAATTCCGAAAATTATACGTCACTGTGACAGTTGCGTGCAAGGTATCTGAAAAGATAAGATAGCACCGCTTCCATTTAGCTTACTGAAACCAAAGATTAAATTTGTCTTTTCCCTTGAGTATTCTGAAAGCTGTTTGTGGTATATAACACTACGTTATTGTGAATAAGGGCATGGAATTTTTCCTCCAGGTCTGGGAAGTAAATTATACAAATAATTATTTATCTGGTAACTTACGGTGCATCATCATTGGCTGAATGTAATGGTATTTTTTGGTTCCACCCTATTTCTTTCCAATCGATCTGTTGTGTGTGTTTTCTTTGAAATCTGATGAATAATGACAATAGCAAACAAATGAGTGAAGGAGATAGAAAAAATAAAGAAAATTAAGAAATTTCATAAGTATTTTGCAAAATATTGGTAAAGGGCATCTAGGATTTTCATCATTTAAGTATCTTTGTTGCATGTATGTACACATCTCTGCGATCGTTAATTTTTGTAATCACCTTCTTATATGCACATGATTACAACACAAGGCGATTATAGTTGTTTGCATAGATCTTCCTCTAATACACACCAACTTGTTCTGTCTTTGCCATTCGCATTAACCTCAAATTCAATTCAACATACTCTTTTCAAGAGAATCATTCGGTCAATATTAGCTCTGTTGTCTCACGAAACCTCGGATAGTGGTTCGAAATGTTTTACGAAGCTTACCACGTAATGGACAGCGTTGCCATACTTCTCAAGCGAGACGTAGTTCTTCGTGTTCTTGTTGATTCTAAATTCCATGTTGCAGAAGTCGGTGTTGAAGGGGAAGTAGAAGAAATTGAAGTGGCAACGGAAAGTAATGGTGTATTTCCGACTGATTCGGATGTAGTTCTCACTCCCTTTGTAAATGCGCGCTGGAATGAATTATCGTGGTTATTGTATCATAGTTACTGCTACTTATCCGCGTGTTTATGATTTTTGTGGTATTATTATTATTATTATTATTATTAGTAGTAGTAGTATTGTTGTTTTTGTTGTTATTATTATCATTATCGTCCTGGTTCTCGTTACTATCAACATTAACGTCGAAATATTGATATCGTAATTTTTTTCTTTCGTGATGGTTATAATTGTTATTGCTATATTTTCGTTGTAGTTGTTGGTCTTGCCATTAGTTGTGGTAGTCGTAGAAACAGTTGTACATTGCCATTTTTACCATAATCATTCATGTTATTACGTCATTAGTGGTGTCATCATTATCATTACTATTACCACTAACATTATTCTCCTAACTTTTAATGTTACTATTGTTGCCAATGGCCCTTTCATTATTGTTATTGACATCGAATAACTTTTACTTTAAATGTTATTCATAATAGTGCCATCATTATTTCTGTTATCCTAATTACTACCACCACCACCACTACTAGTACTACTACTACTACTATTACTACTATCACTACTACTACTACTACTACTACTACTATCACTACTACTACTACTACTACTACTACTACTACTACCACTACTACTACTACTATAACCACCATCACCACTTCTGCTACCACAACTACTACCACTACTGTTACTACTACCCCAATTCTTCTACTACTCCTCCTCCTCCTCCTACTACTACTACTAATGATTGTACCCACAATATTCCCATATATTCACACAACGTAAAAATCTCCACTTCTCACCTTCTTTAAAGTTTTCAATGTCGTCCGGCAGAGGATTTCCGAGTCTCTTGATGGTGATCTTGCAGTCCTGGTCGACGTTCGTGTGCTGGTTGTTCTCGGCGTTCAGGAAGTCGATTGTGGGGACCCAGATAGTCTCTGCCTGTGCGGAGGTGAGGTTATTATTCATGTGAGTGTGCCTATATGTTTGTGTGAGTGAGTGTGTGTGTGTGTGTGTGTGTGTGTGTGTGTGTGTGTGTGTGTGTGTGTGTGTGTGTGTGTGTGTGTGTGTGTGTGTGTGTGTGTGTGTGTGTGTGTGTGTATGTTTATGTGTGTGTGTATTAATTTATTTACACACGTAAACTAACATCATTGTTGAGATCAGCCTTTAGTATGCACATACTTTCTAGACTAGCATTCATATTCACAACGATAGGAGGACAGCAGAAACATATTGCAGCATAACTCGGTTGCACACACTTCTTTCGGTAAGATGATGTTCAGATGTCTATCCCGACGAAGGTGTTTGAAGAGGAGGCGCTGGTCCTTCCAGATCATGCGGACCACGAGTTCTACTGTGAATCTGTTGTTGACGGCGTCGACGTTTCCAAATGAACTGGAATAATGTTGAAGGTGGGGATGTATATCTCGAATATGTAATAAACGATACGTGTAGTTAAGGGTTTGAGTTTTGAGTTTTGAATGAGAGATATATGAAAAAAAAACGTATAGTATGTGGATGAAATACAGGTTGTATGCATGTGTTTGTGCACTGTGGCAAGGGCTCACGCAG